>NC_080063.1:11056455-11181455 GCF_026212465.1 Amaranthus tricolor | reverse complement strand
AGTTCAGAGAGAGTATAATTTAATTAGAAGAATAGTGGTCGAGGTAGTTCAATATACACATAAAAATAGGTGTTCGACATAGCATATAACAGTATCCAAAATTTATAATTGATATTTCTCACACAATATGTCACAATCAGTTGTAAGTATTTCAAAACGGATTTAATGTTAAATTTAGCTAATACAATTATAAGGCTTACAGGAGTACACTACATGAGTATACAATGAAGACTAAGATGATTATTGATGAAGTACTAAAAGCAATGGCTTGTTCATTGAAGCTGGAAGAGGAAAGCTTCTTTAAGCTATGGGGAAACGACGAAAATGATATAATTCTGGGAAGGTTCAACTATTATCCTCGATGCCCAATGGCAGATAAAGTTCATGGTTTGAAACCGCATGGAGATGGATCCGCCATTACCATTGTTTTACAAGATAAATATGTTGATGGACTTCAAATGTTTAAAGATGATAAATGGTTTAAGGTTCCCATCATTCCTGGAGCTGTCTTATTCATTGTTGGTGATCAAATGGAGGTACGTACATACATTTTTCCATTACTATTTCTTTTAGTTTAATTTTTTATTAAATAATTTACGAATTACAGCTTTTAAGTTTGGCTTTTACGAACTACAGCTTCAAAGTTTATTTTTTTCAAATTACCGCTATGAAAGTATCAAAGTTCATACCATTTAGGTCAAGTGATTGTTGACCAACCCAAATAACTTTTGACGAGCTTAAATGATCGTTTTTCATTACTTATTACCTTTAACTTTTCTAATTACCCATGGTACTCTTGTGTTTTAGCACTTTAATGTCCTTTTTATCCATCATCACGATATTTTTCAAAAAATGGACGTCGGGAATTTCCTTATAGGTTACTCTTTCGAAAATTCAGTCGAAATAAATATTTATTCACCTATTTTCCGGCATGTAAACCGAAAAAAATATTTAACATTATTTTTACATATCATAACGATATTTTGTTAAATTGAGTTCAAATATTGTTAGTTGGGATTTTGGGAGGTTATTTTAATCATTGAAAAGTATAGTTAATTGAGTTGAACTTGTGACATGTGCAGATAATGAGTAATGGCATATTTAAGAGTCCTACACATAAAGTAGTGCCTCATTCACAATTTGATCGAACCTCTCTAGCTATGTTTTGCATTCCAAGTCCAAAGAAAGAGATTGGACCTCTTAAAAGATTAATAAACAAAGATAGACCACAATTATACAAGAACTTGAAGGATTATGCTCAAATTTTCTTCCAATCCTACCCTGAAAATGATAAGGATAGGAAGATTCATGATGTCAAGCTTAGATATTAATTTTTTTTGTTTCATTGTTTGCGTGTTTGCATACTAATTTCCATTATTGAAAATCAACATAAACGGATTTGTTTCATAATAAATTTAGTGGTATCAATGTCATGCTTTTTATGTAATGTACTATAGTACTATGTATCTCTATTTTCAAATGAGATTAGCATTTATTGCGATTAAAATTTAAAATTATAATTCTGAGTTTTTAAAAATTCTCAATAGTTAGTATTTAAAAAGTATATATTGAGATGAATCTATCAAGATTCATTGTGAATATGTTTTTTTTATATGCATGAATGAGAATTATAGTCAAAGTTTGACACTAAAATTCGTAATTTTATTTGGCGAGAACATATGAAAACATAGGGAATAAAAATTTAAGCATTGATAAGTACTTTACTTATACACATACAATTCTAAAAAGTCAAGATAATCGTTTGAAAATCACTTAATTAAGTCCCTCAAAATCAGCTTTATTTTTCTTTTTAGACCGTCTCATTAAATTTATAAATTTTTACTTTTAGTCATAATTTTTATTTTTTCCTTAATTCCTATCCACATATTTAACTTATATTTTTAACTTATCTATCTATTTTTTATTTCTTTATAAAATATATTTTTTTTCATCCCTTTTATTCCCTGTTCTTGATTTTGGTTAGGACAAAAGTGTAGTTCAGTTAAAAAGTACGTAGAGACAAAAGCAACCACAAAATCATGGCTTCGGAGCAACAAACAATTGGTGATCTTATCGACGAGTTTTAGGTTTTTGTTAAGGTAGGTTAACCTAATAATCCTACTTGGTCTAGCCTAAATAAGAGATTTTTTAGCTAGGTTAATCTAATAATCCTACTTGGTCTAGCCTAAATAAATCATATTTTGTAGAACTTTGCTAACCAATTAAAATTTCTCCATCTTATGGGTTTATGTTTTCTTTATATACTTTCTTTGTTTTTTTTTTATTTTTTTATTTTTCTCTTTTATTTCTGCACAGTTTTCAAAATGCCTAAAATTTTTAAATACACATAATAAAAAATTACAAAAAATATATAGTAAAAAGTATACATTAAGACGAATCTAACGAGTCTCACATAGATATATTTTATCTTCAAATATGTCTCAAAAACATGAATCAAATTTATCTCTCTTTCAAATAGAATAATCCTAATGGGAAGAACTTTAGAAAACAAAGGAAGTAGTGATTAAAATTATTATCTAAACTCTGGTAGATTTAGTTATCACATTTATAGAAAACGATGTGTGCTCTATTTTTATATGACTTTGTCTTCCAAATTATATGTTAAAAGCTTGTTTTCTGGCTCTTAGTGTCAAAAGGCCCGGGGCAAGATAATAATTGTTGGCCCCTAATTATTATATAGAAGTAAAATAGTAGGAGTCTCATGATTAGATAAATATGAATTTGGGTAAGACTTATTTTATTTTTTTGGAATGGGCCAAGGGCATAAGCTCCTCTTGATCCCTCATAAGATCGACCTTCATTCCACCAAAACTTACCGTTGTTTGGGATTTTATGTCCACGAGTTATAAAAGGGTGTAAAAAAGGTAAAAGGGAGCTTTGTTGGATCATGGGAACATATTTTGAAAACTTGGTGATGTTTGAACAAGATGAGAAAAAGGGGTCCATAAATGTAATGATTTTGGGACTAAATTTTGTTAATCCCAAAATCTCTGCAGTAGAAAGATTCAAAATTTAAATGATTTTTTTCTTCCTCATTTTCCTTCACCTTTTATTTGTCAATTAGTGATCATATTTACATCATATTGGAGGGTTTGGCAAAATAATTTATTAGATAATTTTAGCTTATTTTGATACAAATAGAGGATTGAGTGGTCAAACTATCCAATACAATGTTTGGTAAAATAGCTGGTTGAAACATCTTATTGTTATGAATAAACTGTTTCTAAACAAGCCGCTTATAACAACGGACTCAAAATCAGTTAATATAATCAGCAAATTTAATCAGCTTAACTGCCAAACACCCAAAATATTTATTGGCAAACACATTTAACACTACATACTTAACTTTCAGTACAATTACAGGGAATATTTTCCACACCAACCTTTAACATATTTTCTATTTATTAGAAAACAAAATCAGAAGTCTACAAGAATGAAGCTAAAATTTTGCTCATACCTATAGCTTAATATTATTATTATTATTGTTGGGTATGTTGAGGAAAAAGGAGTAATGAGTAAAATTTGATTTAAAATTTTATCTAGAAAACTTTGAGTGCAATTAAGATTTTATTTTCAATCCCCATAGCTATTATAGTGTTATAAGATAAACAGGAGAGTTCACTCAAAAGACTAGCCTATTAGAAGAGAAAATCCATTTACCTATAAATCCCATACCAATTGCACTTTACAACTGATGTAGGATAAGTCTCATACCTTGCAATGAACTTATGAACCATAACATATATTGTACAATAATAGGCATGATGTAGGTAAAAGGTAGCTTTCCACCAAGTTTAGCGTAGAAATTACTACCTATAGACGGTTATGGTTTCAACTACTTAACTTTATGAAAAGAATAAATTTGATCATATGTAATTTTCAAAACTTATCAAATTAGTATAACAATTAATCCATTACGCAATTTTTTACTTAGTTGGGTGTTTGATATGAAGGGTTAAGGCCTTTAGTATTATTAAACAATAGTTATTAAACATTAATGAAGACTATTATTGTTATAAAGATAATTAATCTATTGGTTTAATAAATCTTAGGTATCATTTGTTTTCATATAAGTTACATAGAAATCTTAAATTCTTAGCAAATTAATAATTTGGATTATGTTTGTTTGTCAAAATAAACTGAAATTATGAAAAATTGCATATGAATTAACCTACTATAAGATATTATGACTTCAGAATTTTGGATTCTTTTGATTTATCTTAATGAAGTACTTGGTTTCTTAATTAATATTCAGAATAATTTGCGAATTACAACTTTAATTTTTAAAGTTTAGGTCTTTTTGCAAATTATAGCTTTAATGTTTAATTTTTGCGAATTACAGCCACCAAATTATCAAAGTCTACGGCGCTCAGGTTAAATCATAGAATTCCGACCACTTAATCTAAAATTTCGACCACTTAATCTAAAATTTCGACCACTAAAATGGTCGGAATACTATGATTTGGCATGAACAGTGGAGACTGTGATATTTTAATGGTTGTAATTCGCAAAAAAAAAAACACATTATGATTATAATTCGCAAAAGCGCCAGACTCAAAGATTGTAATTCCCAAATTATTCTAATATAATTATCGTTATTAATTTTTATTTTATTTTTTAAATATCGTCCATATATATTCCTTAATTACAGTTAAACTAATATAAAATACTTTCGCTATCTACCTTTATTACTTTACTCACAAAAATTTTATTTTTTTAATTCTCATCGATATTTCAAATAAAATACAAGTAGAGTAACTCCCTTTATGATTAATCATTGATTTTAAGTCGATAAATAAAAACTCCACCCTCTCCACGATCTCCTCTAAATCCTCTTGGTTAGAAAAATGGAAGAGTGACTTCACCGACTCGCCATTAATTCAACACCCGTTTCTTCTACCCACCTCCACCAAATCAATCAACACTTCATTATTACTCTTCCCTTTCTTCTTCTCAACATCAACTAACTTCCCCTTCTTCCTAAATTCCTTCTATTCAATTTTCACTTCCCAAACCAAACAAAAATGGGAAGCAGAGATCTGGAGAAGAACAGAGATGCCAACAACAATTACAACACCTACAATAATTACTCTAATTACCCACCACCACCATCTTCTTCATCTGTGTATCATGTTGATTCATCTGAAAGACAATGGACTTCTTGGTTGGTGCCCATGATTGTGGTTGCTAATGTTGCTATGTTCGTTGTTGTCATGTTTATCAATAATTGTCCTAAAAATAACTTTGGTTTTGATGCTTGTGTTGCTCGTTTTCTTGGGCGTTTCTCTTTTCAACCCCTCAAACAGAATCCTCTTCTGGGTCCTTCTTCTAACACGTAAATTTCCTTCTTTCTTGATATATTCTTTGCTTTCTTTAAGTTCTATTTTATGGGTTCATGTCCATGAGGCTTTGTTTTCGTTTTGTATTATTAGATTGTGATTATCCTGTTTTTCGAGTAAGAATTTTGATCAACACACTTAAATAATAAAGATTACTCTATTTATTCTATTTTTCAATTGAGAATACAAGTGCTTCATTGTGATAATTGATTTGGGTTGTATGTTTTACTGGCATTTGTTAATTTGATGTGGGTTTTCTGTACAGTGTTTGAATTATGTTTTTGTGTGGACAGTTTCTTCTTTTTTCTCTAAATAGTCCAAAAACCTACATTATTTTGCTTGATTTGATTGCTTTATTGCGGGGTGTCTTGCTCAAATTTGTTGTCACTGACCCTATTTGTTTGATAGTCTTGGTACCAGCAGTGAATGCCAAAACAATTGTGAATTGTGGGGTGTTTTAATCTTAGGCCTTTGAGAACTCTTTTTAAATTTTTGTAATTTTTGAAGCTTTTGATTATTTTTAATTTGGATGGTTGAGATTATGATTGGCTCATTAACATCAGGCTGTCACATTCAAGCTCTTATTGAGGCAACCCATGTGATTGATCTTCATTTTATGCCGTCTTGTAGCAATATGAAATGTTGAAAATAAAGGGCATTGATTAGAGTTTCCAGTTGTATGTAATGACTGGATTTTTAGATGCAAATCAATCATCATTTTGAATACGTGCTATCCTGATTGTAATTGAATTTGTTGCTTGTAGTTTGTGAACTTACGCAAGGTTCTGATTTCATAGATTTTCTTGATTGAGGTTGATATTCTTCTTTATAAAAGTACATGCCAATATTTCATTATGCCAGGCATGTTGAGTTGAAATAGTCAATTTTTTAAGTCAATGAACTTATGTGGAAATTTGGAAATTCATGTGGTTTTTAAAAGGTTTTGCTTTCTATTGAGTGAGCATAAGCTAATGAAGTTACTGGAGCATCTCACTATGATTCAGATTATATAATCATACTTTCTCTTACTGTTGATGACCATAACTTTTTACTACTATACATAAGTTTAGGATCAAGTTCCAAACAAAAACAAGATTTTCTTTGTTATGAGTAGTAGAATAGGAAATGGTTAAGATGATTGCTCGAGTCATTTCTTTTACTTAAAAAACATAGATGACATGTGGGGTTTTTTCCCCTCGCTTGGTAGCTGTTACTAAACGTCAAGGATGTTATAATTTAGCTTTAACTTGTAAGAAAAGTTGTATGACATTCTCATCGTTATGAAGCTGTATCCAACATTTGTTATTTTTATGCGTATTTATTACCATTGCATACCATTTTCCGTAGTGGTAGTGGTTGCTGATGAATTTTACGATGGTGGCAGGCCACCATTTTCATGAAAGTTGGCATATAAATTTCTTTGTAAAATACAATAAATGTTTATTGTTATTACAACCATCTAATACTGGCTGGATACCAAATGGGGCGTAAATGGAAGGATAATAGATAGCTGTTGTGTTAGGATATTATGTCTTACATTTTCAAATTCTTTTGTTAGCTTCTTGCATTGGGTTTTCCAGAATGTTGGTTGTCTTTTGCAATGAAAAAGAATATCTTGTCAATGAACCCTTGAAATTTAGTGCGTGTATTACTGTGTTGTCATGTTTTACCCTCTTTCGCTATAAAGATGTTCTTAGTTTACTAGAGCCTAATTGATTTGCAGATTGATGAATTTGGGGGCTCTAAAATGGGATAAGGTGGTGCATCAACATCAAGGATGGAGACTTATTACTTGCATCTGGTTGCATGCTGGTGTAATCCATCTCCTTGTGAATATGTTGAGTTTGGTGTTCATTGGTATTCGCCTTGAACAACAATTTGGATTTGGTATGTTGTCTCTTCAAAAATCATGAATAAGCCATTTAGAATTTGGATCAAGTTATACTTCCCTGAATGTAGTTGCAAAGATTTTTCCAACTTTAGTACTAAATACTCACAATATTTCTGCTTTGTGGCAGTTCGAATTGGAATACTCTACCTTGTTTCAGGAGTCGGTGGATCTGTACTCTCGGCACTTTTTCTCCAACAGAGCATATCTGTGGGAGCCTCTGGTGCCTTGTTTGGACTTCTTGGTGCAATGCTTTCTGAGCTTCTTACTAACTGGACAATCTACGCGAACAAGGTGAACTTTTTGTTTCTTTAGGGGACGCTTGGATTGAGTATAAATATTTAAGGGGGTAAAAAAAAGTCAAACTAGTGAAACAAAGGTAAGTGGAGGTGCAAATGAAGTAATTGAAATACTTGTGAAAGATGTAGAATGAGAGTAAACTAAAAAAGATGAATGAAAAGGAATGATGATTTCCCTCATTTGGAGGAAAGTATTCTCTCACCATCTCCTAGGGTAAATTTATACCCCAATATGAGGGAAATAACTGTTGTTTTATCCAAATTTATTACCTTCTAACCAATTCTTCCACCTTTCTAACAATCAAATTCCTTTAAACTTCTATCTAATTAACTTTGTTTTCCAGCTTTGACTTTTATTTACCCTTAAATATTTAACACTCAATTCAAGCGAGCCCTTAATATGTTTTGTTTCTTTTTGATCATCTGTCCTCGTGTAAATTTACACTTGGATCAGAAATTTTGAGCCATACCCAATGATACAAAATGCATCATCACTGTCACCAAGATTAGATGATCTGATTTTGTTGCAAAGAAAAGTTCAAATTCTGTTCTTTCTTGTTCTCAGTTCAACGAATTTATCTGTGTTCTTGCAGGCCGCTGCACTGTTCACACTTTTGATCATGATTGCTATCAACTTAGCTGTTGGAATTCTTCCTCATGTTGACAATTTTGCCCACATTGGAGGGTTTCTATCAGGATTTCTACTTGGATTTGTGTTGCTCTTACGTCCTCGATTTGGATGGCTCGAGCGTCACCAACTACCAGAGCATGCACGTGTGAAATCCAAATACATGCCATACCAAATCGTGTTATTCTTTATTGCAGCAGCAGCATTGATAGCTGGGTAAGATTCTTCACCAATCTGTGAATACAATTTTTTTCATTATATTCAAGGAAGACATTCTATGTGCAACCACTTTACGTGTCTGTTTCTAGAAGTTTTAAAATGTGAAGTTCTCCGCTTACGACACTATCAACTTGAAACAGAATACTTCTAAGTCTTTTGGCAGATATCAGACCGAACTCTAGGACACAAGTTGGGACAAATGTGAAAAAAGCCTTATAGAACTCTTTCGTCCTGCTTAGTACCTTGTAGAATTAGGTTATATGTGCAATGAGATTCACGGGATTGTCTTAGTCAGTGAATTACTTGTTCACTTGTCTTTTTTGGGGATCCCTGGTACTTGTTAAATCAAGATACTTCTTCCAAACCTTTAGCATACATTAAGCGTTTAAAACCCCTTCCCGACACATATTCGCTCCAATCTGGTTTCATGGAGTTGGAAATGTGGTTAGATTCAGATTGTCCTACTCCTGTAAGTGCTAATAGATTCTGCTATAGTTATCTCTATAAGTGCATCAGATTATTGGACTTTCAATTTCAAAAGCGATTAATTTATTTCATAGCAAAGAAGTGGAAATTTATTCATATTGACATATAGTCTTATTGTAAGTTGAAGTTTAAAAATAGGCAAGGGAATGCACATCTCCTTGAACATGTTTTTTTTATGGTCGGGATAAAGCTGGTGAATCCGTACTGGAAGAGGGGACAGGATATATTATATATCCAGTAGGTGGTGAGAATCAAAGCCTACAACCACCAGGCCAATTGGCCAACCCATGATTCTGTCATCTTATTGACATGTTGAATACATAAAAGGGCAGGAAAAAACAATCAGCAAGTCTTGTATGAGACCGTCTCACCGTGAGACGAGTCCATACAATAGGCCCATTAGTTAAAAAAAAGTAACGAAATCTGAATCTACACTTATACAGGAAACAGTTTTTTTAAATAATTTAGACTAAACCCAGTTCAAGCCGTCTCACGGTGAGACGGCTTCAATAAAGAATTAGTGAAAAACAAAATTGTAAAAAAGGTCTGCTCTCTTTGTTTGCATAGCGAGTCAAAACATTATTTAGCGTTTCTTTCATCTACTTCACTCCCTAGCTAAAACAAAATACAGCATTCAAGTCGAATTACAGAGAAAAATTGACGAGAAGTTATCAGTATTATCAACTCATGTATGATGTGTCCGTTCACCATGTTTGGTTCCATTTTGATGATAAGCATACTGAATGTTTTTTTACAGATTTACTGTTGGATTGGTAATGCTTTTCCAAGGAAAGAATGGAAATGACCATTGCAAATGGTGCCGTTATCTGAGCTGTGTGCCAACTTCGAAATGGGAGTGTGGAAACTGAGTAGATATTGGAACTCCTGCGGTGTTCATATGTTCATCTCGATAGTCGATACTATTTTCGTTTTTGTTTTCTTTTTTTTTTATTTTATCCCCCCTTCAATTTTGGTTTTTATAGATGGAATGGTTTATCATTGTACATGCGTAGATAGTGATACATATTATTAGTGTGTTTATACCCACAACCATTTAGCGGGTGCTTGATTTGGCGTTCATGGAAATACTTAAACTTCATTCAGTTCAGTTCAGTTCAAATCCATTTAATTCAATTTGTTTAAGTTTATCAGGCACCCACTTTACCTAATTAAACAATTTATTTACTAAAATCAATTAAAAAAAAGTAGTAACCTAATCTACAAAAACATGCCAACACCGCATAAAACAAAACCGAACCTCCACTCAACGCTTCTCCAAAGCAGTAGGAAGCCAAGTCGGCTTTTTATGCACATCTAAAGGAGTCTTCCAACAACTTCGATCGAGTACGCTTTATTTTTTCACTATTTTAGAAATTTCAGTGAACTTTTTAAATTGTTTTTATTTCTTTTTCGGGTGATGTAGTTGCGCATATAATATATCATTTGAAAATTCTTGAAGTTTAGTTTCCAACGCTACTAGTCTTGCATTAATACTTTCTTCCTATAGATATTATGCTCAAAATAGTGGACATGTATCAAATTTCATCTTAATACTTTTGCTTTTTGAACACTTATCAACTCTTTGGTTCCTCTTCTTTGTCAAACTCATTTATTTGCATTGTTCAGGTTTAGTGTTTTAAATTTTGATATGGGTAAAGTATGATTAATAAATATAAAGGTGTGAAAAGATTAAGTTTAGTAAGAGTAAATTGATAAAGTTAACTTATCAAACATAAAAATAAGATGTTTAGGATAATTTAACCTAATAAAAAAGTAAGTCATTTAGGATAAATAGTATTTTCGGACGAAATAAGCAAAGGTATAAATCTTGCTAGTCAACTGTTGTCATTCTAACATTAAAGATGTTCTATACTTTCATAAACAATCACTTAAATTTCCGGTAACTTCTATTATTTCATTAACTTTTTTCAAGAATCAATTTGTTAAATGTTCTCCATCCAACAGTCTCATATAATTACATAAGGTTGCAAGTGCATCTCACAAATCTATAGCAACTACGGCCGGTTTAGTCATCGATCCTAAATGGTGGGATTGGTAATAAAAAGTTTGTTTAATTTTAGTATGAATGTCTCTTGAAAAATTTAATGGTCATGTTTATTTTTTTTCAACAATCTCATAATTATTCACAATATTCATTCTAATACATTACCATCTGAAAATGTGGCAATATTATGTGATAATAGAAAATTGTAAAATAACTAGTTTTATGATCAAACTTTCATTATCAAGGAAATGACATGATACATTTTATGAAAATCTACACTATAAATCATTATCATTATCACCAATTAAAATGGATAATCAAACATTCAAAATGTGGCTTTAGCTTGAGTACAAATTGTCCAAATGTGGTTTGGATAAACGACACAAGAGTGAAGATGGGATTAATAATGAGCCAGTTAGTAGTCCTACAACGTTGGTTGCTGTAAGCGTAGTCTGACCGGCACTGTGTTGTTAATGATGATAGATGACTAATTAACCACCGACAACCTCTTAGTAATCCTCATTCCCCCACCTGATTTTCTTGTGACACTACCGTCCACAAAACTTTAATATTCTACTCACTAATTTCTAACTATACATACACAATCTCAACCACCTTGGGATTATTTATGTTCCTTCTTAACAAAGCTATTCCATTTTAATATTCATCGATATCTCCTTAGATCACATACATCTTATTCTTTAGTTGGAAAACATTATAAGAAAATCGGTTTTAAATTTCATCGATCTCTCATTTAAGATAAAATATTATCGGGATAGTTTATCTCACATCATTGGATTAAAAATGGTATGCACATTTTAAGTTATCGAAATCCTTTCTTTCTTTGTTATATGGTTTTGGGATGCTATCCCTTGGTTTATGAAATTTGCGCACCTTATATTTCCTGGTTAATGCTGACATTGACAATAAATTCAGCTTAACTTAAAATGGTATTAGAGCCGAAGGTTCGATTAAAATGGTATGTTCGAACATGATGTCCATGCCCTTATTAATTACATTAAGCCCACATGTGAACTTTACGAGGTTCGTATGTGAAGGAAGCGTTGGGATACTTTGTCCCACATTGATGAATTAAAGATAATGTGCACAATTTATAAATTATTAAACTCATCCTTCCATTGTCATATAGTTCTGAGATGGTATCTCTTTTATCTTACAAAATGTATGCACCTTGTATTTCTTAATTATATGTTCGCATTAACAACGAATTAAGACTAACTTAACAAACATATTATCTTAATTTCGATAGAATTTGGTATTTGGAGACATGGAGTGAGCATTACAGGCTCAACAATGCTAAAAACACTTGATTCCCTTGGATTAAAGAAAAGTGAGAAAAATAGCAAATCCTGAAGTTAGCCATATGAATACATAATAGTATATGTTTGTTGGTGATCTAGCAAAAGTTTAAAATAAAATGGAGTTACTCCTAAGGCGTTACATAAGTTAGACTAATTAGATCTTGAAGAAAAATAAGCTTCCTCTAGTTAAGATACCCACTGTAGTAAACTATTGTATTATCCTTCACCGGCATTCCAAGTCGATCCAATCGCCCTGACCCAGGATATGCCTTGTTAGCAAAACTAGCGTGCATAGCCGATACCCTATGTGAGTTTGCTCTCGGATGATGCTCACCAAACCCATGAACCGAATACCTTTTGGTTGAACTGGTTCTTTCATACTGAGGCCTTTGCTTTGGCGCGCTTAGAGACCTCATTTTGGCCTTAGCTGACTCCGTATAAGCCATGTAGCTAGGACAGTCGGAGTAACCACTATGTAAGCTTCTACATCCATCACTCTTGGTAGGAGTAAACGGGCCTCTCCTCGAGCTACTTCCTCCTTGAGAAGTAACCGAGCAGTACTGTGGGCTGTTCTCTGCCGTGCAATATGAGTTGGCATTGTCCATGATCTCGTGTGGGAGCCAGAGCGGTTTTAAGGTTTGGCTTACTTCACATGATGCGGGACTTGCGATGGTTTGATGATTCGTGGAGTCCTTTGATGTGGTATAGCTGTGGCTTAATTGGTCTGATAATGTTTGCAATACAGCCGAGTGCGAGGATTCAAAGAGACTTCTCCTTCGGAATGTCTGATGGGGTTTTCCCAGGTCTATCTCAACAATTCTGTCAGCTCGATCTTCATCGGTATGACATGTTCTCGTGGAAGGCGTATCACGTTGATTCCATGATGGGTCGTCCATTCGAGGGTCTGAACACGATGAGCCAATGTTTGGTCTGTCCTGGCAGCTAGAGTTCATGCGACTACTTGATTTAGAACTGTTCCTCTGACGTAAAAACAAAGACATTTTAAGTCGATGAAAGTTAATTACTCCGACTAAATGAATAATGGATGAATCAAAGCCATTCACACCTTAATCTTGGGTGACTGATCCTGCTTAACGGCTTTAACATGTACAAATTGCTCGAATTTCTCGGGCGTTGGAGGACCCTATAGACACAATTCAAGTACATAAGAACACAAGTAGGATTGTGATGTAGCAAGAAAATAGGACTTGTCGATAATGATTCAAACATTGAACTACAATCCTATTACTCCATCACCATTTCATTACCTCGATCGTAAAAGTTTCCACATTTTAACACTATGATCTCTACTACGCGGTTATCAAAAGTTCGAATCTACACAAACAAAAAAGCTGTTTCCGATTGATTATAAACCAAATATCAGACAACATTTTACAAAACACACTTAAAATTTTGGTGAACAGTGAGTCAGGGAATAGTCAAACTAAACCTGCAGAATGCAGACCAAATGGTAAACAAAAACAGCTAGTATAAAGAAGATTGACCAAGTCAACCACTATTCCTAGCTCTATATGATTGAAAATATCACTCCAACTACCACTTCACTTTTCTGGAGGACCCTACCAGATAACTGAATCTTCTTTTCCAGAGGTCAATCAATCATTCACTAAATGAAGAAAAGAGTTGAAAATATGTTAAGGATCGATTTCAGATCATATGTTTATGGGTTTAAAATTGGGCCTTATGACCATATTGGTTTTTACGTAATTTTAAATCTATATATTTAAATCGGGTCAAATCGAATTCGATTACAAGGTTAGGTGAATATAAATTCGTCAAATCTGTTTTAAATACCCCTGGTAAATGATCATAAGACTCAAGTATTTCTTTGACATTTCACAAAAGAAACAACAAAGAACCTTCCTAGAAATTCTAATTTGAACAGATAAAAAGTTGTAGATATGAATGCTTACAGGGTGTAGTATTGGGCAAGATTTGCTAGTAGATGAATAAGGTGATTCGGGGATATAGGCACGAACCGACCTGGCTCGTGCCTGAGCCCGCAGCATAGCTTGCATGCAACGCATTGTTTCTGCAGTTTTCCTTCTCAAAATATGGCCCCTAACAAGTGCCTGTAGCTTTACCAATCCTTTCAGTGCTCGCAACGCTCTTCTAGCCTGCATAATGTTTAGCACAACAAATATACATTCACTACTTCGGAAGTCGGAACCCATTAAATGAGAAGCAGTTTTACATAATGTTCGCTCATTCAAAAATCACTACTTCCATTAACGACAAAAATGTCAAAGTTTTTAGTCTCAATAGTTTAAGATCGACTACATGAACCAATTAATCAATTTCAATGGTTATACACATATATTCTTAATCTCCATTTATCTAATTTTTAACCATCTAAATTTGCAATTCTATATGTTTTATATTTATTTGCACCCTGATCCATCAAGTTATCTTCGATCTTGTTTTCATTTTTATGATTAACAATTATACACAAAAATTAGTTTCGTTTAGTCCAACCAAGTGTATTTCGATTCCTAGTAATTTAGTTTAACGCCCAAAAGAAAATACACAAAATGAAATGAAATGTATAAGAGCCAAAATAAGTATTATTATGAACAGTTACCCTGAAAATAAGGGAAAGGACAGAAGCATAATACTATTCAAGAAAGACAAAGACAATTCAACTAATGCTTCAGAGCACAGATCTACTGAGGCGCAAAAGCACGAGATCTGCCCAAGATTCAAGAATCTCATATTTCTCAATAAGTTACCCAAATCATTTCTATTTGCCTAACGTAAGCTAACGGGCCATTTCAACAAAAATAAAAATTCAAAAGTTATTAAAGTCTCAAAATATATATTTATAGGCTGTCACACCCCCTAGACCTAGGATATGTTTTATATTTGTATTGGTAACGACAACTAATCCCTACACTGTAATTTATCACGTTGACGAAAATTAAAATTAGTAAAGATATTCAAAATAGATTTAATGATCATATATTTACCAGACTTTATAATGAAATCAAATTTGACCCGACTTTAAAAACGTTTTTATAATAATGTAAAAACCAAAATGAATACAAAAATCCGATTTCAAATCGACATGAAACATATAAACCAAAATCAACTTGATGATCTATTTGAATAATATGCAGAGTTAAAAAAAGTGGACCATACACTAAAATTAAATTAGCAACATTAGATGACCCAATTTTGACAATTTTAAGTGACAAGACTCCCGAAATATTAATGAGATGTAGGTCTACGTCTACTCGAAGCCAAATGGCTTAATGTAAGCATACCCTAAGACGGCAATGATAACATTAATGGAGTGGCCATTTACTCAACGACAATCATGCAAAATTTGGATTTGACCAAATCCAATAATATGCAATCTTAAAGCCCCACATTCAAACTTGTCGAGACAGTGACATTCTAATAGGTTGGGCAAGTTTTAATCCAAATTTGAATAGTGTCTATGGTCTCTTTGAATCCCCTAAATAAATCAAGTGTTTTTGTTTTGAGTATGTATGTAGAAGTTCCTTATCGATCGACAACGGTCACAATTAGAGCTTGAGCTCCAAAAGATTTTCAATCAAAGCACTAAGAGTACATAATAGGCTATATGTTTCTAGCTTTATTTATAGATGTTTATTCGAGTGGATCGATTAAGTTTTAAATTAAGTTTTTGTATCCATATTGATTTTTACATAATTTTAAATTCATTTTAACGTCGAGTCAAAGTCAAATTCAATTAAAAATTCATATAAATATAAAATTATCAAATCTATTTGAAAAGAAGGCTAATGGCCTTAGGCATAGGTAGAAAGCTAATGGTAGTGATAGAAGGTAATTGGTTCGAGTACCACCCATGAGCTGTATTGTTGCCATTCCCGCGTATTGGCATTATCAAACAATGAAACCCGCTCCTGTTCCACCCACTTTGAATAGGACTCCTATTAATACTCCTAGGCCCTAGCTACACAATGTTTTGTACATGTACTTCCTAGCTACATTGTCAATGTCAACTTATTTGCTTATGATATGTACTTTGTCACTCCTTCCTTCTCATGGTTTCCTTCATCTGAATTTGCTATTGATAATGTCATTTTAAATTAGAATTAGCGGTCTTAATCTTTATAACCACTTATTTGGATGATATTACGCTTATAAAGTTAAGATCAGGATCTAAAGTCGTCGATTGCTATACCCTAATCAAAGAAAATAAAAAGTTGTGGCTAGAGACCATAAGCTCAAGAATAGGCCGCAAGTGAAAACAAATGCCCCAATACACATTATAGACGATAAAAATAGCAAAAAAGACAAAATAGATCTCAAAATATGAAAGTCTTTTTATGAATGAATTGCCCCATATCTTATTAATTAATCATGTTTGACTCGCATTTTGTTTCATAATTTTCTGTTCTACATTTTTTTTGAAAATCACCTGCAACTCACGTTAAATCGAGATCAACCATATTCCCAAAGTCTAAAGACCCAAAGAAAAAGGATCCATACAAATTTTTTTCAAAGAACCCGTATCCCACCTAAGACAAAACTACAAGAGAAAGAAATAAAGCAAGAACTAAGGTCACATAATCTATTCTACTTGTGGACAACATTTACTCCAAACAATTAGAAAAAAGATTCTGTAATCAATCAAGTTTCCGTTAGTACAAGTTTAACCGACACAACACTATTAACACATGATAATTACAAAAAGGTTTGTCATCATGCAAGACAATAAACTACTCTAATAATATTTTAACAAAATAAAATCTGATTAGTTGAACAAATCAAGATTAAAAAACTGTGTCCCCCATAACCCAAAAATCAAAAGTAGAAAACCTACTATCAAAATTCAAAACTAAGCCATATTTGCAAGAATTCTCAATAGTGATTTTACAACACTATAAAGTTGACACCTTAATAAATAACTAAACTCAAATAATTAAATGAAACAGTCTCCAGGTGAGACTATTTCTATACGACTAACTTATATATAATAAGTTTATTAAGGTGATATTAACAATTTTAAAGTGATTAATTAAAAAATAAGCTAATAAATGAATTTGTCAAATGATAAATCTCATACAAAACGAGCTGATAACTAAATACATATTCACTCCATATTCTTGGTAGTTAAACAAATTAAATTGGATGAAAAATATAAGATATTCCAAAAATATAATCATATAGAACAAAACAATACACTCTTAATTTTGTCTCTTTAAATAGTTAGTAAAGATAGCACAAAATCAATCTAGAGCCACTAATAGTGACCCCCCACAAGAACAAAAGGCTACTATCATGCCCTTTTAAAGGCACATGCTATTCCTTGCTTCTAAGGATACCCACTATTTCTTTTTATATTTTTGTTGGATTTGGATTTTGGAGGGGAAAATTTAATGTGGTTAGTAATTTCCCGCGTTTGATATTCCTATTTAAAAAAAATAAAATACGAGTATAAAATAAATAAAAATCGAATATAATGCAAAAACAAATGGAAAAAAATTAATGGACAAAAGAGTACAATATTACTCTCCCCCACTTTCGGCTAACTTGTTTGCTCTCTCAGTCTCTCCTCAAACACCTACAACGACATTTAACACCCAAAATGGAATTATGGAGCTGAGCAGTGCTATATTATAATTTATAGGGTATAATTAAATAGTTTTTTATTCTCTCATTTTGCATTATTTTTAATATTTATTTGATTATTTGATTTTACGTTATTTTCTTTTTAATGTATAATTAATACTCCTCCTATTTAAGCTGGTAGTCTTATTTATTTTTTGACACTATTCAGTTAACTATTAATTTGTGTTATATGCTTAATCTATAAATTAAAACATAATCATGCAGAATATTATTTGGTTCCTCTCAATAAAAAAATTATTAATATCGACTTTTTATAATTTTTAATTAAATAACAATGAGACATATTAAAGATTAAAATATTGACTCGAGAAATATAAAAAACTAAATAAGACTATTAAATTAAATAAGTAATTAATAATTCATAGTCTTGCTTTTTTTAATCTTATCTCTAAATTTATAATTTCCCTTTCCTAATTCCTCATCCTTCAACTTAATAACCTTTTCTACAATATTGGCATGACCAATTGTGACATCATTTTTATTGTAATCCGTTTCACTAAATTCACCTACGCTCATTTTTAAATTCAACTTCATCATTCGCCATATTTTTATCAATTCTCATATCAACACATCTTGTGAAAATAAGAAGCCTATAAATAAAAAAAATTTATTATTAGACTATTTAATTTAAATATAAGGCATATTATATAATAATACTGTTTCATATAAGAATTTGTGCTTCCATAAAATACCACTTCTATTTAATTTGTTCACCGTTTGGCTATACTGTATTCCTAAGATATTGCTACACAATATAAATACGGACATGAATATTTGACCCATGCTATACTACTCCATATGTCTTAATACTTTACCATTGCGACCCAAAATAATATACTTGATCTTAAAAGATTATATAATGTGAGAAGATAATGGAGAGAGAACTAACCAAATAACCGCGAAAATGAGATTGAATGACGACAGCAGAAGCCCATAACTCTCTCTGATCTCTGCTAACATGCACCGGGATGACATCACTCTTATTATTTGGTATATTGCCATTACTGTAACACCTTCCACTCTTAGCCAAATGAAGGACGGCTGCAGCGGCTTGAGCCGTAGCAACCGCGGCTTCAGCCACGGCAGCAGTGGCGGTGGCTACAGCAATGGCATGTTTATTAGTATCATCTCCACCATCCACGCAGGAAGATGACGTGGCAGTTGATTCATAGTTGTGAGAAGATGGAAGAGGTGGTTTTGTAGAGGATTTTTCTCGGTAGGATTTAACGAAGCTCCACCTTCGTTTATCTTTGGGTTTATTCGGGTTAGGGTCGGGTTGTTTTAAGCCCAGAAGGCCACGGAACCATCTAGATGCTTTGCCCATAAGAGGGTGGGCATTTGAAGAGGGAGGAAGTTAGAGAGAGAAAGAGTGAGAGTGGTCGGAGAGGGGAGAAAGAGAAGGAAGGTAGTTGAAATAGAGAAGAGAAGAAAAAGCATAATTAAGGGCAATAAATAAGTGAGTTGTACTTGAATCATTCTAATTAGTCCGGTTCCCCTGTTCTTCTTTCCCCACTAAGAGATAGTGACGATTCTATGTCCCTTTCCCACTTCCCACGTGGACTTGACTTTTCAACCTTTTTTCCTTTTTATTATTTACTCCGTCCTTAAAATTCATCCTATTTAAAATACTAAGAGAAAGGTTTTTGATTAATGTTTTTAACACATACTTAAAAATTATGTAAAAAGTAAATAAAAAGAAAAAAATAAAAGAAATATTTCTCTAATAAAAATAAAAATAGTGAACGTGTTTTTATTAAATGTTCTACAAAATTTTTTTAATACTCCCTAACGGCTAATTACCATCTTCCTCCTCAACTACTAAGGAGTATTTTTCTATGGATAGATTTTTTATAATTTGAGGATAAAATTAATCATATTTGTCTGATTCTTTTTTTGGAGGGTTTATGCGTATGAATTGTCCCTTTTTTCTCTCACTCAAACCTTATATTTGAACGGAATATTAGATAGTTAGATGATTTTTGCTTAGTTTATTAGGATTACAAAACCCTAATCACACATGTGACATGCTCTAGGATATTTTTGTTGCGAAAATCAAGAATCATATTAATGAACTCTTCCTCTATTTTTTGATAATCGATTAGGAGAAGAAGAAGCGACAATCATGGGAGAAGCGTCTACAATCGGAGAAAACAGGATTGAATGTCCGTGGAGGAAACATAAGCATGGTGCATTTTCTTATGAGGTTTTGCAAGTATGAGTGTATGACCTAGATTTCAAACTTGTGTACAAACCATAGTACTTCCATTTCATAATACGTGTAATATTTCAATTTGACATAAGTAGTAAAAAAATAATTACTTTGATAATGAGAATTGAGAATAGTGTTAGAAACTTAGTGTTGATGAATTATAGAGTAAGGACAAAATAGGGTTAAATAAAACAACTTGTCTTATACGAGACAGTCTCATAATAAGATCGTTAATTTTGGTCGGTACAATTTGCTTGTGTAATAACTTGGATATTTTTTTTCATTTTCTGGGCATTTTTTAGTTTTGATCTTAAAGGTATCAATTTTCAAAATTGATACCTTTAAGTACAAAATTGATAAATATCCAGAAAATTAAAATGTTGTTATACGCGCAAATTGGGCCAGCCTGAATTGACGAGACCGTCTCGTCCAAGTTTTTGTTTAAATAATAAGTATTTAAGTAAGAACATATAAGTTTATGGGTGAGATCAAAAAAACAAAAGGCTAATTCACTACCAAAAAACGAAAATAAGCAAAATTAGTGAAACAAATTAAAACGATTTGAAGGCTTTTAGAATTTAATTTATTTTTTTATAAAGTAGTCTAAGTAAATAACGATAATTTATAATATTAGTATATTATCCTTATAAGGAAGAAACTTCATTAATATTTATATTTATTTTGTCTATTTTATATAATTAACGATAAAAATTTTGAGATTTGTAAGTCTCTTTGAGGAAATGGTAAAGTGTTGTGTGTATAGTAGTAGACTTAGCTTTGTAGCGGTAATAAAAATTGACATGCGAGCTGATCTGATAACTTGTAGGAGGAGCATACGATACTCCTAAAAAGCCTAAGAAATAGTGATTGGAGTTATGTAACCATCAACATAGCTAGGAGTGTAATGCTACTGAATTTAGTATCAGACTAATACAATATGACAAAACAAAGTTTAGAGCTTTCACTTTTCAGTGATTACTTTTACTCTTTTTCCCATAAATATAATCCAGGAAAAGCTAATATTCTGCTTTCTGCACTTTTACAACACAGTATTGAAACAGAGCAAAATGAAATGAATGTCTCAACCCAACTTCAAGTCTTACTACACTCCGTGATTCCCACTTCTTTTTCCCTTCACTTTTACTCTTCTGTTTCTTATCTTTTTTATTTTACTTTTTTTTTAATCACTTTTTTATTCTTATTTCTCATTTATAATTGAAACATAAGGACGAATGTCATTTAAAAATGTATCAAATTATCCTTATGTTTTCCCATTTTATTAAAGGGCTTTTGGCAGTTTTTTTTTTTCTTATTTTGTTTTTTTAATACTTTTATTATAATTTTTTCAATTCAATTTAGTTGTTGCTTTTGGTTTGAGTACAATTATTAAGAAAATAAAAGAACCACCTAAAATAGTAGATTTATGTATAATATTAGATATTTTTAATATTAAGAAAATGAGAGGACCGTTAAAAATAGTAAACTCATATACGAACATTAGATATATTTAATATTAAGAAAATAAAAAGACCACCCAAAAATATATATCTTAAAATAAAAATGAAACAATAAAGATAAACCTACCAAATAAAAAAAATAATAACTAAAACAAATTAGAAGAAATTATTTTATCTTTTTATAGTTATTTTACAAATAATGGGCTTAAAATTTTCTATAGAGACATGGGGTATAATTTTCTTGCACTTAAATTAATTTGTCAACTTCTATGCTAGACAAGACGAGACTAATCATGGCCTAATATTAGGCTTGGATTCTTGCTATATTTCTGTAGGTAGTAGGGTTTTGTTCATTTTCTTCTTTCGATCGCCCTTTTTAACAATCAACAAACATGAGTAAATGTATTTTAAAGTTATGCTTAAATTAACTCAACTTATTAGAATAATAATACTCCCCTCTCGTTCCATTGATGTAATATTGTAAGAAATATTTATGTATTATTAAAAAACATATGATCTTTATAATGAAAGTATAATAAAAAGGTAGTTTAATTTCGGTTTAAAAATTTAATCTTAAATAATGATTTTTAAGTGTCAAAAATAGCATATAAAAGATTCATTCTAGCTAAGGAAGTACAGTACTCAAAAATAATTACACTTGAAAACCTCGACCATAATATTATTTGGAATTTTTCACGTGGAAACACTGTAATTTTGGGTTTTTTTGGTTTTTTCACGTGATAACCAAAACTTTAAAAAAATTCACGCGGTAACCTTGAGGTGTACGTAATTGTTCCACCTTGACTTTTTTGCACATAAAAACGTTAGCAAACGTTAATTGTTAAGCTTTAAGTCTGTTGTACGCCAATTTATGCGACTTACCATTTCAAATGCCATTAATTTTAACCTTTTCCCCCAAAATATAAAACCCCAACTCGACCATTTTTCATCCAAATCATATTTTTCCCCCAAATCCAAAAATGGTAGAGTTAGGGTTTATATTTTGGGTAAACAGTTGATACTGATCTCATTTGAAATAGTCAGTCACATAAATAGGCGTACAACAGCCTCAAAGCTTCGAAATTAACGTTTGCTAACGTTTTTCTCTAATGTTTTATGTGCAAAAAGGTTACGATGGAACAATTTGGTAAACCTCAGGGTTACCGCGTAAATTTTTTAAAAGTTTTAGCTACCACATGGAAAAATCGAAAATCAAACCAAAATCTCAAAATTATCACATAAAATTTTCCAAATTATTTCTTATTTTCAATTAAGTTTAGAATGGTGATAAATTCACGATCTTTACGGTGAGAGAAAAAAGTAAGAAGATGGATGCGTAACCTTAAGAAAAGTTTTGGAACATGTGATATTGTTAATACTTTGAAAATTATTTTCTTAAGGTTGTTCATAGCACACTAATATCCAAAAAAATATTATGATTTTTTGTTAAAAATAATAATCTAATTAAGTGAATACATATAAAGATTAGTATTCAACCCATCTTATATTAATATTTTAAATATGCCACTGCAAACGAGTAATTGAGAGATAATTAAATTGGAAATGATCTTGAAAACTAATTATATTGTCCTATATGTTTCATAATTTTAAATGATTTGAAATAGGAAAAATTACCTAGAATAATCTAAATTTTTTATGAGTTCCCTATAATGATTCCACTTATTGATTAACCATGAATAATCTCAACTTTGAAACGCATTTTCGTAAAGTAAACTCGGTAACCTGATGACTTACTATAACAAGTTTTATTTTTTATTAAAAAAAAATTAAAATAAAATATTGAAAAGAATATTAAAAACTGTTGAAAAAAAATGCTGATTTTTTTATTATTGAGAATTTTTTATGTAAATCTTCAAAATTTTGCTCTAATTTAATATAAATTTTCAGTTTACTTTTTTGGTGAATTACCTGTTATAGTAGGTCATTGGGTTACTCAAGTTTACTCTATTACCCTAAAAATTAAAATTATTCATGGTAATCAATAAATGAAATTATTATAGGAAAATTATGCAAAAATTAAATTATTTTAGGTAATTTTTATTTTGAAATATTAGGCATCTAACTCTTTTAATGAGCTTGCACTTATTTGTAGTAGTTTCCCACAATAGTGTGCCACACCCATTAGGCCATTACCTTCCATTTGTTTTGCGAAACTAAGAGTATATTCTCTTCGTCTGATCTGATTGGATCTGATCTGAATTTATTATGGTCTGATCTTATCTGATTTAATTTGATTTGATTTGGTCTGATTCAGTCGGATCTGATCTGAATCTTTCTAATCTGAGCTGGTCTGATTAGATTTGATTTGGTCTGGTCTGGTCTGATCTTATCTGGTCTGGTCTGATCTGGTCTAGTCTGATTTGATTTGGTTTCATTGGGTTTGTTATTGTAATTTTTTTATTAATGATGAATAATAGTAGTTAAGGTATTATTATTATTATTATTATTATTATTATTATTATTATTATTATTATTATTATTATTATTATTATTATTATTATTATTTCCTATTTATTTTTAGTTTTATTATTATTATTATTGTTATTATTGTTGTTATTATTATTATTATTATTATTATTATTATTATTATTATTATTATTACTACTACTACTACTACTATTATTATTATTATTATTATTAAATTATTATTATCATTATTATTAATTCTTATTTTTATATTAATATCAACATCATCATCATCATCAGCTTCATAAAACCAAAGAAAATAAATAACTACTTTTGTTCCAAGATTTTTTTTAGAATGTTTGAAAAAACTTACTACATAGTTTCTCCATCTAAATAATAATATATGTTACATTCTACAAATTAAACATCAAATACTACGATGTTTCTGCTTCTCTTTGAATTGATGCCCAAATATCGTTGGCTATATTTAGTTGGATTCTATCCATTTCAGTCTTGCGCTCTGTGTTAAACATGTTGGTATCACTTCTCGGTTCAATGTTAACCCCACTTGATATTGGGATACCTAATTGATGTAGGCGAATAAAATTATGAAGCGTAAATGTTGACACCATAATAGCCAACTGATGTTTCATTGCCATACTAGGCAGATTTTTCAATATCTTCCATTGATTTTTTAGCACTCCAAAGCATCTCTCAATTGTCGTACGCAAGGATGAGTGTTTGTAATTAAAATGTTCAAGCATCCCTGTAGGAGGTGGGCCGACACGAAACTGAGGCATATGATATTTAATATCATCATGTTTTATTGGACTGAGGTATCCAAGAGTGTTCGGATATCCGGAATCGACCAAATAGTATTTTCCTAAATTTATAACAATATTTAGACATTTACAAATAATATTTAAACATGGAATATATGAATATGAAATTGTTATATAATACCTGGAGGTGGATGTGGAAACATAAATTTTGGTTCAAACAAACTATGACTCCGTATTGTTATGTCGTGGGCACTACCTTCGAACCCAACATTGACAAATGTGAAAAGTCTATCAAACGAACAGGAAGCCAAAACATTCCATGTTTTATTCCTTTTGCGTCCTCTGAAAGGTAAATCATTCTCATCTGATATAGTTGCTTCAATAAGGGTCCCGTCCAAGGCTCCAACACAATGCTAAATAAAAATATTAATGTATTAAAATGATAATAAGAATAAAAATTTATAGCTACTAGTAAGCAATCAAGGTACCTAGAAAAATGGCCAATATTTTGAGTCGTTCGCTATGTTATCTGGAACATCATTCAAGTCTTGAAAAGGTTTAATAATCTCTATGGATAACATAATGAACGCTTGTAATACTTTTCTAAAGTATTTGCTAATTGTCGCTAGATCATGCTGAAACTTACCGGCTGTTGTGCGGTATGAAGCCCCTTTAGCCAATATATATAAGGCAATTCCAATTTGCTCAGCGACTGAGATGTATCTACCATCTGATAGCCACCCTTTATTCTCTACGTAATGGACTAGTTTAATAAATATTTCTCTATCCAATCTTAATTGTTCCCTACATAAATCAGGATGAATATTCAATAATCTATGTATGTAATCGCAACACGGTTCTCCCCCGACTCTCAAAGGTCGTCGTTCGAGTGGAGTGAGTAGTCTCTTTAACTCCTCTAGTGCAATGATCATGGTACATGTTCGAACTCGAATAATGTCCATCCTACAGTGTAATAGCAATGCAGCAACATATATTTAATAAATATTAAACATAAAATTGTGAAAATAATATAAACAGTATCACTAAGAACAAGATCAATATATATTTTATAGAGCCATATGATAAAATAGCATCACTAAGTACACGATTAATACAAAAGTTGCTCCAACTATGTTAATATCAAGCTTTATGGAGCCATATGATAGTATTACTAAGTACTAGTACTAGATTAATACAAAAGTTACTAAAACTAAATTTAGATGCTATAAAATAGTCACCATTCTACTTCAGGTTGATTAATATCAAAAGCCGTCTTCAAGAACATAAGTTTTTGTTGGTTTGATGACAATGCTAGAAAATAGTCACCATTGTCTCCTTCACGTAGGAATTGCATACATTTAAAAACACTCTTCACCCTTTTCTTTGACTTCCTTAAGATAATTTAGAGCTGTAGCAACTTGAGAGTGTTTGGAAACTTCAAGAGATGGCGACCCAGATAAAATGGACATTTTGAGTATCTTTAAACAAGTCTCAATATCAGTCTTAGCTTTTTCAGAGCTACTTGTACTCCCTACATTCTTACGTTTTCTCTTTGACGTGGTTGTGGGTGGACTTTTACTCTCTTCATGACCAGAGTCACACATTCCCTCTCCTAATTTTGTTTCAAAACAATCATCACTATCACCAGTTTCTTCAGTATCATTTCCATCACCTTCCCCTAATAGTGATTCACCACTCTCACATCCAGGGGAATAACTATATTTGCTAGTTGCAAAAGATCCACTATAAAGACTACGTAGCAATGCCAAATTAGCTAAAGGCTTCTTCAAGAACCTAAAAGGTATGCCTTTATGTTTCTGTTTACACAAATAAAATAATATAACTACCTCATAAACACCTAAATTAATTATATCAACAAGCATTCATGTACTCCACAAATCCAGCCCATCTATCATCTTGGTCAACTTGTGGACATCCACTCTCGGGATCAAATGAAAGACCTGTCCACTTCAATTCCATCTTATTCCATATTTTAAATTGTGCTTTCAAGTCATCATAATTATTTCTAGCTTGTTTATCACTAAAATTTTTCCCAGTTTCTACATTTTAACCTTGAACAATTTTTGTCCAATTTGTTTTGCGTCCACTTCATCCTGCTTTTAATTGGATACAAATTTCCAAGAATTTTTTGGTATCTTGCTCACTCCATGAGAGTCTCTCTTTGGG
Organism: Amaranthus tricolor; assembly: GCF_026212465.1. Taxonomy (NCBI): domain Eukaryota; kingdom Viridiplantae; phylum Streptophyta; class Magnoliopsida; order Caryophyllales; family Amaranthaceae; genus Amaranthus; species Amaranthus tricolor. The sequence continues at coordinate 11,154,543 of NC_080063.1, read as the reverse complement.
AGCCATATACTTTGCTCACCAAGGTTTAGATAGTTGTACGTTAGATTACATTATTAATAATAATAATAAGGAAAATTTGCAAAAAAACACCTTTTAAAACCCCCTTTTTTGCAAAGAAACACCTTTTATAATTTTTTTTGTAAAAAAACACCTTTTAAGAGACTTTTTTTTTAAAAAAAACACCTTAAATCAGTTTCCGGTGACTTTGGTCAACTTTCCGGCGTTGACTATGCCAGTCAACGCCGGAAAGTTGACCAAAGTCACCGGAAACTGATTTAAGGTGTTTTTTTTAAAAAAAAGTCTCTTAAAAGGTGTTTTTTTACAAAAAAAATTATAAAAGGTGTTTCTTTACAAAAAAAGGGTTTTAAAAGGTGTTTCTTTGCAAATTTCCCTTATTATTATTATTATTAATTTTCTTAAAATTTTTTTTATTTTTTTTATATAATAATAAAAATAAATTTTTTTTAAAAAAATAATATTAATAATAAAAATAAAAATAAAAATAAAAACAAAAATTTTAAAAAAAGTTAAAAAAATTTAATAATAATAAAAAAAATAAAAAGTATAAAAAAATATAAAATAACAATAATAATAATTAAAAATAATAATAATAATAATAAAATTAAAAATAAAAATTAAATTAAAAAAATATTTTTTTAAAAAAAATAAGAATAATAATATTTATTATTATTATTAATTTTTTTAAATTTTTTTTTAACTTTTTTTAAAATTTTTGTTTTTATTTTTATTTTTATTTTTATTATTAATATTATTTTTTTTTAAAAAAATTTATTTTTATTATTATATAAAAAAAAATTAAAAAAAATTTTTAAAAAAATTAATAATAATAATAATTAGGGAAATTTGCAAAGAAACACCTTTTAAAACCTTTTTTTTGTAAAGAAACAACTTTTATAATTTTTTTTGTAAAAAAAAACCTTTTAAGAGACTTTTTTTAAAAAAAAACACCTTAAATCAGTTTCCGGTGACTTTGGTCAACTTTCCGGCGTTAACTGGCATAGTCAACGCCGGAAAGTTGACAAAAGTCACCGGAAACTGATTTAAGGTGTTTTTTTTTAAAAAAAGTCTCTTAAAAGGTGTTTTGTACAAAAAAAATTATAAAAGGTGTTTCTTTATAAAAAAGTGGTTTTAAAAGGTGTTTCTTTGCAAATTTCCCTAATAATAATAATAATAATAATAATAATAATAATAATAATAATAATAGTAATAGTAATAGTAGTAATAATAATAATAATAATAATAATAATAATAATAATAATAATAATAATAATAATAATAATAATAACAATAACAATAACAATAAATAACAATAACAATAACAATAACAATAACAATAATAATAATAATAATGGTATGGTCTGATCTGGTCTGGTCTGGTCTGATCTGATGTGATCTGATTTGGTCTGATCTGGTCTGGTTTGATCTGATCTGAAACTTTCTGATCTAATGTGAATAATTCTGATTTGATCTGATTGATCTAATCTAATTCCAATAAGAATAAGTAATAAGTAAAAAAAATAAATTGAAAAGAACATGTTCTAAAAGAGACTAAGAGACACAAATTGTGGGCGCTCTTAGTACTCTTTAAGTGTAATTATTGAATTGATTACTTTATAGATCACTGTTATTACCCTATTCTTTAAGCTTGATCATCTGTCTTATCCGGAAATAATTAAGGCATTGAAGGGAAAGGCATAATCCCGGTTGACGTAACATCTTATTTCCTGATTAAATGCTAATAGTAATGATCTGTTTAATGGTCGATATTAAATTGTGGGAATGATAATGAAAAATTAATGTAATTTTTGTTTCTTCACAAAGTTTAATTATAATTAAAATGACATGATACATATTACTTCTACTACATTTTATGAAACTTTACTCTATAAAACATTGTTATTACTTATTACCATTTTTTAGTACAAGTCAACAACCAAGTGAACCATTAGTATAATGACAAATACCAAATTCAAGAAAAATTTTAAAAATTCTAAATTTAAAAAATTATTGTTACATATCGGCAAAAGTAAAATATTGAAACTTAGAGAGATTAAATACAAGAAATAGTACTAGACTGAATATAATTTCGATAACAAAAGTGAATATTAATACAAAGGAAATCTTTCTTATGGACAATCTTTTCATAGTTAATTAGTTTTAACTTTATAGTTAATCTCACAGCTTGAAATGAATGCCTTTAACATTATTGTTTCAGAATTTACTTGTGTAAGGTTTTAATAAAAGTCTTAATAGTAAAAGATTCGTGTTGACTACATAAATAAATGGATTAGTATTATTGATTTTCGACGTGAATTTCCCTCCACTTGTAAGGCTAAAACTATTTCACTTTTGCCCTTTAGGTTATCTTCAGTCTTTCTTGCACTCTTTTAAAGTCCTCCGAGAATCTATATCTATCCTCCTTATTAGGAGTGTTCAACGGGTCGAGTCTCCATTTTGAGCCCTTATTCGGCCCATTTCTTAAAAGGCTTTGTAAGGCCCGGTTGAAAATGGGCCAAGCTAAAAATAGGATATACTATAATTAAAATAAAACGGGCTATAAAAAGGCTCAATAAAGATCAAAAACGAATAGGCTCGTATCTAACCCTGCCTATATTTATTTAAGCGTGGTCCGGCCCCTATCCAACCCATAGAATACCCCTACTCTTTACCTAGGAATGTTTTTCAATACCATAATGACAGCTAAACAAGGCAAAAGCTTGCACGTAAAACTCATAGGGGTTAGTTTATAACCAACAGTTAGCTATTTTTTCTGTATAACAAGCACTTATTTTGTAGTCCCAAAAAATACTTCTAAATAACATGTAATATCTCTGTATTCTATATCTGATAACACACAGCAGACAGCACTAATGTTGTTATGTTAAGCACACTAACCACTATATACATTCAATTCTGTTATGTAGCAAATTCAAACGGACGGAAAAGTATACAACATAATGCACCACTTACAGCAGCCAAGAGTACATCAACTTTCAGCTGCACAAATTAGACAGACGTTGATAGATTATTTTCTTCTCCCGCTCTATGCAACCACCCAGTAACATGTCATGTATTTCTATCTACCATTGTTAAGAAACGCTCTTTCGAGCAGGAGGGGTTGCTGATGCAGGAGTAGTTTGAAGTATACCGGACATTCTTCGAATAATGTCTTCAAATGAAGGGCGGAGTTCTGTCTTGCTGCGCGCAGATTGTTGCATAGAACATATCAGCTGTCAGCTCTTATGCTACTTACGGTTTTCAAGACTTTTTAAATGATGAAAGGCGAAAGCAAGAACAAAAGGAAAGATACAGAATATCAACCTTTGCCAACATTCTTTTATGATTGATGAAATGCGTGGATCAAGGCCTTCGGGTAGGTCCAACCGTCTATCCATGAATCCTACAACTCCAACAACCTTTCCAAATGAAAAGAAAATAGCGATAGAAAGTAAGTTCCTTTTTTTGATCGTACTTTAAAATGACGATTGCGTTGGTATTCTCTATTCATAATGAGAGGAAAACAATAGGGAAGAAAATAGAAGAGAGCATGAACCTGCAAAGCATTTAGATTATCCCAAGGGATTTTCACGGTTACCAGTTCCCATAAGATGACACCAAAACTGAACACATCCGACCTGTTCAATCAAATAGGAAGTTAACCGTTTTAGCAGAGACCGGATAAGTGTTTGCCAAGAAAGATAAGAGCAACTACGGAAAATGCAGTCGATTCTTTATCCACACTAAATTCAATGAATAATGGTTTTGTTTCAACTCCCAAACATAGGACTGGTGGGCTTGAGCCCTAAATTGGACGAGAAGTGGGGGCTTTAGTTCATCAAGCTAATGGTTCAGAGACTCGGTGACTGGTGTATGTATGCTAGTGTTTTAGTATACAATGTATCAATGAAAGATACATTGCTTAAAGAGACGGCTCACCAAACATTAGAATCATCATCATTGTACCATGTGTATCCCGCTATGCTCAGGCTCCTGGGAGGGATGGAAGGCGGCAACTTGTACCCGTAAAGTAGGATGCGGCCAAAAAGTCCCTCGATCAGCTCGAGACAAACGCCAAGATAGCTCACCAAACATTAGAATTACATGTAGCTAAATCATAAAAGAGTTTTATAGGTGATGTATGAAGGAACAAACTAATTATAACGATCTATGTCACGAAGAAGATATTAAACATACATAGTGTTTAGAGTACTCCATTTCAGAACGATCTCTACTTGAACTAAAGAATGAAAATAATACTTCACAATTTTAAGAAAACTATATACTTTTCATTTGAGGGGTCATTTCGCAGAACTTCTGGCGCCATCCATTGGGGCTGCATGATTAGTGTAGAGGAATTAAGAAAAATAAAATTTAAATGTGTTAACCAAAAGGAATAGCTGCAAATTATGACCACCTAGACCAAACTTTCAGTCGATTTTCATAGCAGACATTGAAAATTGAACTTAAAAAGTTCGACTGAGGGGAGTAACTTACAGTTCCAACTTCGGATTTTGCAGTCAAGAAGGTTGAATTCTTCAACTTTGATAACCCAAAGTCACCAACCTAATTAACAACCTTAGTGTGAGGCCCTTTCGAATTCCAACATCCTAATTCTTCACAAATACAATGGGAAAAGGGTGATTTTCGGTGAGCAATACCTTCACATTCCAGTTCTTGTCAACCAACAAGTTCGAAGATTTCAAGTCCCTATGAACTATAGGAGGATTTCTACGATGCAAATAGTTCATGCCCCTGGCCTGCAGCAGTGCAGACATACAATGTGTGAGACATGCACCTTAAGCTTAACTAAGCGTAGACGAGAAAAAATAATGTTTTTTTTTTCTGAGTGAAACCATACGACATCAAGGGCCATCCTCAACCGCCGTCTTTGATCCAGCACGTGGTTGTTCCTGTGAAGTATCTTAAACAGGCTTCCCCTGTCAAAGCAAACAGATTTTAATTCAGTCGCATGCTTTGGACCTTGTTTCTTTATAAAAGAAGCATCATGAAGATACTATTTGTGTCAATACCAGCTCGAGAGCAAGAATTTCAACCCTTACTATATCTCGAGTATGATTCATGAGAAAAAAAATGAGTGATAAGAAGACAGACCGGAAGATATCTACATAATGTAACATTCAGTATTACCTTGGAAGAAATTCGGTGACAATGGCAAGCCTTTCTTGTGAATAACATGCGCCCATGAACAGCAAGACATTTGGATGCCTCAATTTTCTCATTACACAAATCTGCAGTTTCATACCTTTCGAAATTGATATCTCGTTTCTACTAAAACTTCATGAAAGGCTAAGATCTTGGTTATACTCACCTCCTGTTTGTAACCCAGTAAAGTTCCCTCATTATAATCTTTTCCGAAGTACACTTTGATAGCAACATCCTAATATGGCACGGGTAAGAAATTAGATTTTTTTTACTACAACACTAATCTTTTTTTCTACTTGTCAAATAGTTTGACATTTTAGACTGAAACAAAACTTACTGATCCATTCCAAAGTCCATGATATACAATAGCATAAGAACCTGAAAAACCGAACTGCAAGTGACTACCAATGTAAATTGAAACACAAACCTATTGGAAGCAGCATTTCTGCCTCATAATCATAAATAATTGTGTCACTGTCAACTATGAACTTAAGATTCAGTTACCTTGACCAATTTCCTCACCCAACTTTAAGTCCTCCCACTGAATATCACAATCCACCATTGAACTCGACTCACTGTCACCTTTGCTTGAGGAGCTACCATAACTTCCAGATAGGTTATATCCTGAATTCGATAAAGCTCCCGCTTGTTGTTCGACAACACCCTTTATTTCTGCACCACCATACTTTTCCAACTCGAGGTCTGCATCTTCATTCACATTCAAGCCTAATGTCAGCAAGGAGGTTGGTAGATTGGGCTCATTAGAACATTCACAACACACTTCAAGTGACCTGTTTTCAGCATCATCTAATCTGATATCTTTTACACCTCTGGTAGAACATGTCTCATTAATGGGTTTTTTCCCTAGTCCATTTTGTACAGGGCTACCATTGATACTTTCAGCATTGTTTCCAGAACTCTTCTTTCGGAATTTCTCCAATAGCTTTGCTGCCTGCATTCATTTAGAACAAATAAGTCGGCATAAACCTAGTCAATCAAATGGTAAATGAGGGCAGAAAAATACCGCTTTTACAGGTTGAGTAATCACAAATTCCTGAGAGCTTTTCCCTTCACTTGTATTCTTAGTCTGCAAGCAAGAAACACCTTTTCAATCTTGGAAAATGGTTATATATATTTCCAGTAAAATCATTATATCCAAAGAGAATTCACAGATAAATTAGCATACATCGGTTTCTTGATTATCTCGATTCACATCATTAGAGTCAGAAACAAATGCTTCTCCATCCTTTGAAGCGTCCTCTTTGCGCATTTTCCCTATTACCCTCGAGGCCTGATCAATCAAACAATCACCTTTTCAGAAACCGGAGCAAATTAATCAAAGAAGGCATGTTACAGTAACATATAAGCACCAGATCCGAAATAGAAGAAGCCATGTGGGGCACCAACGCAATCTGTGGCCTTTGTTGCCACTGAATCCTTTTCATGTCATTCCGCGGTACCCTAGACTGGTTTGAGTTTATGTGATTATATACCACAGCATCACTGGAAACAGTGATAATACCAGCAAGCTCCCCGTCCTCATATAATGGGGTCTCGCTCACAAGCGCCATAAAAATCTCACCAGATCTTTTCTTAAAAGGGAACTGGCCTGTCCATGGTTGGCCATAGCACAACTTTTCCCTGATATTGTTAATGTATGGCACATATTCTTCTTCAATAAGAATATCTTTATAACATCGCCCTATCGCTTCGTAGTCCTTCCATCCATAAAGCTTCTCAGCAGCATAATTCCTGTGGCACATGTATAACAGGTCCATATATAACCTTTCTAACAGTAAACAAAACTGCATTAGACTACTAGACTTGTACATGTAAAAAGTTGGAATAATTTCAGTGATCATGACGCTTTGTCAAACAGAGACGGAGCAAAAATTGACAAATTTTTTGAAGGCCGCAATAATGATACATTTATAACAACTTTGTATCTTTAAACACTTAGTATATACTATGTAAATTAATATTGAGACCTCTAATTTTTTGGAGCATGTGCAGTCGAACATGTTCAACATTCTCAAATCCTCACCTATTGTCAAATAATTATACTCGTAAATTCATCACACATCAATAACGCCAAAGCTTCATAGCCCTTTATCCCAAAAGCTTATGTCGAACACCTGAGCAAAACTAGTCATATCTGATGATAAGGTATTATAAAACCAGTACTCTTAATTTGTAAACATACAAGCATGTAAATATCAAAGAACATAATTTTTTACCTCTAATCCAACAATGTCAAAGCCTTAATTATTTTTACATATTGTATCATATAATCCAGCTCATGCTTCAATAATGGAACATAATTTTCAAAACAATTAGAAGTACTTTTGAGTTGGGTATATCTTTACAAGTTTATATCTCCAAAAATAGAAACTACCCAACTTCTCAACCTAACCAAATCTGGAAATTACTAATAATGACTTCTATTTCAAATAAATCCTATAAAATCACAAATTATAATTTATCCATTAAATTTCCCATCTTTTGGGATATAATAAATCATAATCTTTTATTCAAAAAAAAATCATAATTTAAGTAACTATTCTATTACCAATTTACTATCCAAGTAAAAATAATAATAAACCAACAAAAAAAAAAAGTTGTCCATTAAATTGAAAAGGGTCAATAATAAATTCATAATACCAGTAAATGATCTCTCCAGAAGAAGGACGAGTCACGTGAACAGAATGGTTAATTGATTGAAGCACGTGACTGTAAGGATTACCATTCTTGAAGTTGCCCGGAAGCGTCATATCACCGGAAGTTGACGTCACTTCTCGACCATCTCTACGACTACGAGCAAGCTTGTCCAGTTGGGCTTTCAGGCTTGCTTGACCCGCTTCCAATTCGGAGCATCGATTGGCCATGAATTGAAGTAAACCCGAATCCGAATCTTGGGGACCCATTTAGCCGGAGAATTATTGCCGTTGGTCGTTGAGTTGGTTCCAAAATGTTAGGCATAATGAAGCCATCCAATCCACCTTTAATTTTCCGATTTTCGACTTTTTTAAAAAAATATTAATTTTTAATATAAATTGCTTGTTGGGTGAACAGCAAAAACAATTTTGTTGGTTGAAGTTGTACTTTGTACTTGGTAATAATTAATGTCTTGAATGTGGGGAAAGACGTGCCATTTGGACGAGTGAAGCAAGCAACGTGAGAAGAAAGATTTGTAATTCTATCTTTTTTGTGTTTGAACATTATTGAAGTATTGAAGACAAAGGGGTTAATATAGATTTTCAATTTCTGGTAAAGAATAATCAATTTTTTTTCGTGTGTGTTGACTTTTTTTGTTTAGTATATTCGTGAAAATGGTAAAAATAAATTTAAAGGGTAAAAGAAGTTAAATTAAACCTGTAAAGAACATATGGGAGGAGCAATTAAAAATTGACTGGTGTGAGTTGCACCTCTTTAAGGACCTAATGTGATAGGAATAGTTGGAGGCGTCGATTTCGTGTCCTAGACTTTACAAAATTCTTCGTTCTAATTTTTATTTATTTTTGCCTTATAGACAAACATTAAGAGACCAAGGATGTACTAAAGATGTTTTTTTGGCAAATAAAATTTTCCTTATTTACTAAAAAAAGGGTTCAAAACCAAAACTTAAGTGACAACCACCCCAGGGGTTTTATTGGCCCACTTTTCATGTAAACAAAGGAGCAGACCTATCAGTAAAAGATAACAACTATCAAAAGCTATATAAAGAAAAACTAAAAATAAAAAAGCCTTCAAGAACAAACAATCTGAACAGGAACATGCTGCTCATCTAACACTAGTCAATAAATATATAACAAGTTTTCGATTTTGTCATCCTTCTTCTCTGGGCTCAACGTGATGAATTTGTCTCTGGTGTCGGTCTTGACTTTGGCAACTACAAAATTCAAGAGATCGAACATAACCTTTCCAAATAGCCTCATTCCTACAATTCCAAATGAGATATACAATGGATGCATAGATTGCACTTACCAATTGTTTCCGAACCTTGGAGAGTTTGCATTTTCTAAGGTCCATGTGAGATATGGGGTTGAGCTTAACACTTGTCCAAGCCTTGATAACGTCTACACATCAAAGGCTAAAAAGACATTTGAAGAAGAGATGGGCAGCTTATTTCTAAATGCACTTCACAAAGAGGACAACAGTCATTATCCATCACTCCTATTTGCTTTAGGATCCGGAAGAATTTAAAGCTTTTTTAAGGATCCATCATTGACAACATTAAAATTTGGAGAAATTTATTGACTACTTATTGATGAAGTATTTTAATACATGTCAAACAAATTTATGATTATTGATTAGAGACCAAATTTGCTTGTTTAGAAATTTCATGTTGCAAGCTTATCAGAATAAAAAATATTTATTCTTAAAGATAGATGTGGTTAAAGTTCATAATCCCAATAGTTGGATATATTTTGAATTAATTGATCGATAATTGACTAAGTGGATAGAATGTAGTTGAGTTTACAAACATTAAGTTTAGTCTATTTCTATTTTTTTTTTTACATTTTGCAGTTTAATTTAATTTGCATTGAGAAACCAATCTTACACATTGATGCATTGCATCGATATTTTCAATCAATTCCTTTTTGTATTATAATACAAGGAATACTATAAGTTTAGTTCTATCATGCTTGCTACCATTATTTGCTATCAAATTATTTTACTATATTGTTATTTTTGGCAAAATATATAACTATGTAAATGTTTATTTTGACTTTATACCATATTATTTTTTTATATAGATCTATTTAACAATTATAATGGTCTTTTAACATAAACATACTAATATCTTTATTCTTGTGCAAACCCGTCACAAAATAAATGGATGATTTTAATTTACTTTGACTAGAGGTGTTCAGAACAGACCCAACGATCAAATATTTATTTGATTTTGAAATCGAACTCGATTTAACCTCATTTAAAAATAAATTTAAAATTTATGTAAAAATCAATATAAATAAAAAATTAATTTTAAACCGACTCAAAACACGTAATTCAAGATCTAAACCGATGTCCCAAATTAAGGCTTCTTATTTTAGCTTTACTTGAGCAAAAGGGTTTTCAATGTAACCCAAACGACCAAAATTCCGAAAATGGTAATTGAGATTGAGATTAGATCCATCATCCATCTACAACTACTAGTCAGTCTTTAGTCCTTGCACAACAGCGTGCTACTCCATTTCAGATCCACCTAAAATTTTCAATTGAAGAAGAAGATGGGTGAAGAAGACGACATCACAAAGTCATCATCACCATCGAAGAAGAAGGTTTACAGATTCTGGGAATGGACAATTGCAGCTATTCTCTTCAGGATTTTACTCATCTTTTTCTTCCCAAATTACCTCTCTCAATTGGCTTCTCGTCCCGAACTCTCCACCCCAGTTACATCCCTTCGCCGCTGTAATTCCTCTCTTTCTCTCTATGTCTTTCTTACACCCACTTAGTTTACACATTTTACTCTTGATCACTTTTTTCATATTCTGGGTGATTGTTTGTTTTTTGCAGTGGCTGAAGGGTACTGGTTGAAGAAACAAGCATCCATTTCTCCCTATGCTGGTTGGTTTTAAGATTGGCTATAAAAATTCCCCTTTTCATTTTTTTTTGACTTTACAATGCTGGGGTTTGATTATAATGGTTTTGATTTTTGTGGGTTTTGCAGGATCTATGTATCATGGGTCTCCGTTGCTGCTTTCTGTACTTGGTCCTTTAACTGTTCCAAAGTAATTTACCCATGATTTTGGTAGAATTTAGTGGTCCAAGTTACTAGTTTTGGTGTATGTTGCTAACGAGGTCATATCTGATTCATTTCGCAGAATCGATGGGCTACCTAGTCATGTTTTGTGCAGGTAAATCTTTCCTTCAACTTCAACGTCAACCACCCTCTACTTGTTTTCGGTGGATCATACTTCATTTGTTGGTATTGCATACCATTGCTATTATAGCAATGTGGTTACTCCTTTGAAGTTATTGATTTCCAATTAAAAGTTAGTGTTTTTATTTTGTGCTTGTTATTTATTTGTGCATACATAGAAGTAGAAGATAATAGCTCTTTGTCCAAGATCAGTTGTGGCCATGTTCTTATATGATTCTTATATAATAGCCTTTGTAATGGTCATGCCCCTCCATTTTTTCTCACCCTTTATTCCTTTTTTCGGCCACCGTGGGAAAATTGATTGTGATATGCTACTAATTTAAAAATGCTATCTCACTTTTCTTCCAATATTAAAAAGAAGTAGCTAACAAGAGTTCCGTAATTTTTGGAAGGTTCTTAGTTTTAGAAAGTGTACCTTAGGAGTGAGGTGTGAATGGGTGATGGGCTGACGAGACATTAAAAGACTCATGCGAGTCTCTTAGGGTGCCAACAGTCTTAGCCTAAGATTATGCTCATGATCGCGTGCCTATGTAATGCACATATGTACCGTTATTCCAATGCTATTAAGCTTCCACCTATAAAATAAAATCGAGGTCACTGTAATTCTAACTTATCATAAGCTTTAATTAGATTATAAACTTGAATTAATAAGATAACAGTTTTTTTTTTTCCAAGTTTCTAATTCAAATTGCGATGTTTGAGAAGCAAGTTGCAACATCGCTAGGTGTCGTGTTCACAACATTGCAACCATTACCGCAATCGTGACAGCATCCACAATTCTTTTCTATGCTCCCTTCTAGTAATGTAGGGTTAGATGTATGGAGACATGTCAAAACAATTGGTCGGTAAGATTTTTGGTTTACGTCATTTTTGGTTGGTACTTTTAGCTACTTCAGGTTGATTCATTGTTAAATTAATCCAACATGTGAAAATCCTTAAAAAAAAATTTTTCATATCACTAGAACTTTTCTCAAAAAAATATAAGATGTATTTTTATTTCTATCAAAAAATTCTTATGAAAATGGACCAAATTATCGAATTTAATGCTTCACTAAGTTAATATTTGACTCAAAGTACATAACAATGACAAAATTGGCGAGTTTGAGTTACGCTTGGGTTTGACCGAATTGTTTCAGTTTTTTTGGGCAGGTTATTTTTGTTTACAAATCAATATATTCGATCAATTAATTTTCTGTCGATCGGGTTTCAGGTTATTTTCGAATCGGACCAAAAATTGACACATAGATGTAGGAAACTTTACTATTGTTAGTAATAACAATGTGGTTGTTTCCATCTTACCCTTGGTAGTAATCATATTTGCAACTTCTATAAATTTAAAGGGCATATATGATTTAGTAAGCCATTTAATTTGCTTTTATATATTGTTTCAAATATTTTATCCTCTCTTCTTTGTATCTCTTCTCTTCTTTTTTAATGGGGCTTTGCTTGGGTGTTTCACACCCAAAGATTAGTGCCCTTGGCTAGAGCCTAGACCCTTGCAGATGCTTTGAGCCTTAAGGCGCTTCACAAGGTCACACCTTAGGTTATCTTGTGCCTTTACAAATAAGGGAAGGTTAGTGTATAAGCTTTGAGGAAACTTTTTTCGCATAGTTGTTTGCACTAGGTAGTGTCGAGTCCGTGCAGTGATTGCTCAGCACACACTTTAATTCTTTATTATGTTATATGCATATTTGTTATGTTCTCTTTTTATTTCCTATAGCTCCTTGACTAAAATTTTAAAGTGATTGTTAAAAAATATGCTATTTTTATATCTAATGTGTTTGTTTAGCATTATGCTTCTAGTGTGCTCTTGTAATTTATGATGAAGGCATTATTGCTTTTACATTAATTACCAAATTCCAAAAAAAAAAAACAAAACAAACCTCCATGGTCAATATCAACACTTGGATATAGTTTGCTTTTTGTGATTGCAGATCTTTTTTCTGCATTGCTTCTACGAGCTACTGGTCAAAAGCTTCAATCTATGTATTGCCAGAATTTGAAATCACTTGCCCTGGAAAAAGTATTAGGATCTTCAGGTATTCCTTTATGTTCAGGGCTATTGCTGCCTTAGCATGAAAAATATGTTTATATTGCAAATGCTTTTTCATCATGACACCTAAAATTTACTGATCCTGAATATATTCCTTTATTACCTTTTACCTATCACATGTACAAGTACAGTGAATTGCTGGATTATCTCTGGCATGTTGTCTCCTTGTGTGCAGCTATTTTTGAGTGAGGGAAAATCTTTTGAGGAAATTTCTGATAGACAGATTTGGCATGTTGTTGGGGAGACAACATGGTGGAAGTAATGATACAATTTAATGCTTACATACTCCCACCGCCGTAAGGTGGCTTTAAAGAATAAGATTGCTGTTAGGGATGAGAGATTGGGTAAGAAGGGAGGTGAGGATTTGTGGGAATATTGTGAAAAGCTCTAGGTGCACCAATGCACCCAAGTTGCATCTTTAATACGTCTTTTTTAAATTGACTCACCTGCACGTATAATAGCGATTGGGTGACACACCTTGAACCTTAGTGCCTAACCATGCTTAAGTGCGCTTTTTAAAAAGATAAACTCTATACATATCATTAATTATTTTTGATGTAGTTGTATTAATTTTGAAGTTTATGACAAAAATACACTTTGTAAGTGCTTATTTCATACCAATTTCCTTTAGGGCATCTGGTATTGGGCCCTCATGTTTAATATTTTTTTTCATTCTTAGTTTAAAGTAGGCGCGCCTCATAGCAAAGTTCCAGAACCCTTTTGAGCATTAGTGCGTCTTGCGCTTTTTAAAACTAAGCTTTCATCTAAATGCAAATGAATAAAAGTGCGCGTGACCTCTTATTCTAGGTAATTTCTAGTTACTTTTTTCGTGAATTCCATATTTCGTATATGTACTTTTGATGACCATGACAAACCTTAAAATAAATATGTAGCGGCAAAAGCTTTCGCAAAATAAGCAATGTTGAATTGTTAGTAGTGACGGGATTTGATAGAATTTGTTTGTGAACTTCTTTAACTCTTCAAAGTGAAATTCTATGAATCGAGCTCTAAGAGTGACGAGGATTCCAAGATCAATCGAGTTTGAATAAGCAAATACCTTTAGCACTTAATTGCCATGAGGAAACAAGGGCTTGGTAGTTTAAAGGTCATTTCTTGGAGATTGTATGAGCTAGGTGTGATCGTGAGGAGATCTGAGAAGAGGCATACCTTGATATTAATGAAAATATGATCTATCATCTTTTTGTTTTGCGACAATGGTAAGGTCTAAAAATGCTCTTTAGATAGATCCTTAGTTTCTAATGATTTTTTAAGTTGTGATCCATTTATCTCCAAGAGTAGTTCGATGAAGAGGATGCGGCTAGTTCGTTGCCGTAGTTGTGATATTCATTCATCTATATTTTTGCATGTATAAGTATCTCTATCCCCTAATATGTCTATCTAGTTGATCTAACTAGATATTATTATTTTTGTTTCAGACATTCACGCTTGCGGGGATATATCATCTCTATTTTACTTGTGGAATCCGTTAACGATCCTTACATGTGTAGGATCATCAACATCTCCTATTGAAAACTTTTTAGTGATTTTGTCTATCTATGGAGCATGTACTCGTAAGACACTGAACTTATTTTCCACTATAAGCTTTTCTTATCTAGATTCTTTCTTATACTAAAGCTGTTATATTTGTTTCGAAGACTAGAACCTGAAGGTGTTTTCCGATAAAGCTGCGTTATATTGTGTTTAAATATTATTTTTATTCATTGGATTCTTGATCACCAAATGGCTCATTTTTTTTCTAGATGTTATCTTTTGAAAATGGCTCATCAAATAATGTGCATTTGTTGTTTGTTATTTGGAATCAATTGTAAACAACCTTTTTGTTTTACTAGCGTAAAGTTGTGTACATTTTGCCCCTCCAAATCCCACCTAGGTGGGAATCTCATGAGAGCCACTTAATGACTTTAGGGTAGTAGATCTTTTACAACCTTGACCACTACTGTTACTAAACTCTACTACTACTACTGCTACTGAGACATGTTTTATTAGAAAATTGCATTTGAACAAGAAGTCTCAATTATCCACATGAATATTGGAAATGTTAAGTTTCAGATGTGGTACGTGTTATTTAAGATGATGATCACGTCTAAAACCTTTTGCTTGCTTTTGGCTAGGTTTTTCTCTTTGTGCTTTCCTCATCTTATCGTTTTTGACTCATAGCCTTTATAGCTTGTTATTTTGTTAATTAGGTTGCTAATTTGTTCTTACTGTTCAATTTTATTACAATGTGCTTTTGCCATCTATGATTAATTTTTTGGGCATATTACTTTTGTATTTCTAACATATTGATTTGCATGGGTCCAGGATTAATACCTCTAGCAGCTATTGGATGGGTGTTGGCAACTCATCTATCACTATACCCTGCAGTTCTGATAATACCGGTACTGTTTTGTTTCTTTGTTATTGATTTGTTACTTATCTGCTGTCACTTTGTCAAAATAATCATCTTTTTTTTGGGAATGTTTTTCACACTGATGGCATAATTGCATGCAGGTGATCCTCTTGCTTGGTTACGGTCCAGATGCGCCTCCTAAGAAATTATTCTTGCTTAAGAATTCCAAAGAGACAATATTACCTTCTTTTTCATGGAAACCAGTAATCTTATTCCTGTTGTGGACATCAGCTTGGTCAATTTATATAATGGTTTTATGTGGAATCTCTGTCAGACAAACCGGTGGCTTGCAAGATATGTTCAAAAGGTATCTAATTCTCTTTCAGTTGCCTGCTCTTGTCAAGGTCTACAAAAAACAATTTTTTATAATTGAATTTTTGTTGTTTGTCTCACTTCTAAAACCATACTCACTTCTTTTACATCAATCTCATCAATTGATTGATGCAAGGGAGTCCTAGTTTTCCTAGAGCCTAGCTCACATCCAACCCAGACCCTGATGCACCATGACCCCCATGTCCTGTAAGCACCATCAACTCCTTCACTGAGATTAACAAACAGAGAAGTGTTTAAAGGCTTTGAGAAAAATTGGATTTAAGATGATCAGTTTGATGTGGGCTTTTGAGTGTGGTGGTTTAGAGCATATCGAAAGATAATGAGATGTATTATAATTGAAGCTTGAGGATGTTGTAATGATTAGCTTATCAATGGTAATGATGTTTTTAATGAACGATATCTTTAGAGACTGTCATGTTCTTATAATTAGCAGCGTCTTTCTGTCTGTGTTAGTTAGCTGATAGGATAGTAGGTACATAATGGCGCCAAACAGTGTAGTATTGTTTATGTTTCTCATCAAGACATCTAACTTTATGGCAGAAAATTTTTCGTAAGTTGTCTCGGCAAACAGTTTCTGAAAATTGTTTTCAGAAAGCAAGCTGTTTTCCTAGGCTTTGGCCGAAAGATGCGCTCAATACTAGTTAAGTGCATCATCCAGTTTATTCTAGAAGCTTGGCCAAACTATTTTCTGTGACACGTTTGATCACTACCTTTAGCTGGATTTGAGTTTCAGAAAATGCATATGTAGTGATCCTTTGTTTGGCCTTTTTAGTGTACCTCATGTATCCGTGTTGTCCTTGATGCTCAAACATGGTTAGGACACTTGGATACTAAAATCTTGGGATTTTTTCATAAATAGCCAAGTTCGACAATTGGATGCATATCTGTGACCGAACATTGGTATACGAGTGTGAGTAAGACATACCAGAGTGTCCTCACTTGGGTCATGTTTGAATGAATACAAATGTGGAAATCTGGAATTATTGTCGGTTGCACCTAAAGTGATTGCTCTCCCTTCCTACCTCTTCTACTTAGAGTTTGTATGTATTATTGTTGATCGCTCTATGTTTTCTTTATAAATCAATTATCTTCTGTCTATTTGCTTAATAATGCTTTGCTCTTTTTGTAGTTATATTCATTATTTCCAAATTAGAGCGATAAATGAAAGAAAAAATAGTTGAGCTTTAAAAAAAAGTAATGCCAAGATTTTTTCAAGTGGGATGACTGCTCTCCTCACTCTTGACGTTTTTTGATCGAATATTAAATTTGTTGAAATGGTAAATGTACCTCATTTTGTAATGTCTGCCCTCTTTTCTGATATAGGTTGTTTCTACGCTTTTGTTTTTTTAATGTTTGTGCATAGTTGATAAGGAAAAAATGTGGAACAATGGAAGTAATGTTGAAGTTTATTTTGGTGTACTTTTGAATTAGCAAAATATAGCACATAGAGGTTTGACTCGTTTGAGAGTTTCTTGCAGGACCTACGGGTTTATTCTGACAGTGAAGGATTTGTCTCCTAATATAGGTGTTTTATGGTGAGTGACAACTTATAAATTATGGAGAAATATAGAAATCATCAGTTGATATACAATTCTTGGAAGTACGTTAATCTTTTTGATATGATAACTGCAGGTACTTCTTTGCTGAAGTTTTTGATATATTCCGAAACTTTTTCTTGCTGGTGATCCACATGAACATTCTGTTCATGATACTGCCTTTGGCAATACGGCTGAGACACCGACCTTGTTTCTTGGCTTTTGTTTATGTTGCAATGTCTTCAATGCTGAAGACTTATCCATCTGTGAGTGTCGCGACTTTGAATACTTTATTTTTTCTTTCGTATTGTAGAGTTTACAGCCTTTAAATATGTGAGTGTTGGAGTTCATTTAGGCTGTGGCTTAAGATAACTCTTATGTGCTATTGTTGAACTTTTTGATTGATAATTGTAGCTGTAGTTACATACTCCTCCTCTCTTAACTTTTCTCCACACCGAAATATAGATTTTCAATTAGAGCCATATGATGGACTAAGGGCATTGGAAGGGGAGAGATATAGGGACATATGCGGGGTAAAATTAAGGTGAAGGGTCAAAATGTAAGGGACAACCAATTGTGGTAAGTGGGACAAATTCATGATGACTGAGGGAGAAGTTACAAGCAGTGACATCATATCTAGCTTTGCGAGCATATCCTGCTGTAGACTTTTGATTGACTTGGCCATGTTGTATTTTGATATTTAAAAACTGAAGCATAAGTGGATGATGAATTTGGAAAAAGGATCGAGGTTGTGTCAGCAAGTTTTTTGATATTTTGTTAAGAAATGAGGTTAACCTTGCGCTTGCAACTTGATAAAATCATAGAACTTAGGGTGTGTTTGGTATTTTATTTTTTTGTTTCAGTTTGTTGAACCCTAGAAGGCAGTAGCTAGAAAGTGATGCAATTTTTAGAACTTATTTTTAATTATCTTTTATCCCCCTTCAAAACTACCCCATAATCGCAAATTTTATTATGTGTTTTTGTGTAGCTTTAGACCTCCCTGTTGACGTATTACTTTGCACACTAGTCTCTCCAGTCTCCATTCTTTGAACATGAAAGCCAAATGGTCATTGGAACAAAAGCTGTATTAGAGCCATCTGTTTATCACTAACTGTATTAGATTAGATCATCAAATCACAAGCAATTGATAGAAAGTTTCTCCCCTTAAAATTTTTTGATGAGATCTTGCATCTTTTTTTTGTTTTGCTGTTCTTTTCCCATATAATTTCTATGCAAGTAAGCAAAGGCTTTAGTACAAAACTGATTGAGCATGAGATACTTGCCTTATTCAATTAGACTTGGAGAGTTTTTCAATTTTGGGATAGAGTGAAGCAGCAAAGAAAAACATAGGCTAAAAGTGTTGCAATGGTAGCCTTGGCCGATGAATATGCATGATGAAGAAGCTGGTGATGGTGCAGTATTAAAGGAAGGCTGTGTTTGTGGCAATTGGAGAGACATATTGGGCGTGTATTCTTAAAATGACAATTTTAAACCACTTTTTATGGTTTAAATATTTATGCTTTTAGTCTTTTAAAATTGCACACACAACAAAAAGGCCAAAGCCTTAATCCAACAATGTGGAATATAGGAAACTAAGACCATGCTGAGCGTGCCCTTAGATTGTTGTGATGTGCCTCAACTTTAGAAAAGGTTTAGATAGATCCATAATTGTAATATTGCCTATTTCTATCTCCATCAATGATTTCAGTTACATGAAAACTCTGATTCTACTTGTAATACGCTACCATTTTGTACGAGAATAAGACTGAGAATGACACATACCAGTTTGAATTTAATGGAATCACTTGATGGAATTTTCAGAACTACATGTTTTCCTTCTGATTTTATCAGAAATGTTATGGGTTTCACAATTGTTCCACGTGCCAAATGTATGATTCGCCTTTTTCTTTCTTCATATTGTACAGGTTGCAGATTCTGCTCTTTGCCTTGGTTTGTTTGGCTTGTTTGTCAATCAGTTAGCAGGCAAGTTTGTGGAAATGCTTATTCAGTTATTCTTTCAAAATATAGGATGGGCACACATTTATCTATTTTTGGTTTTGCAGATATGCAATTCTCTTTTGTCCTCTTCTGTGGATACGTCGGTGTTAATCTCCTGAGTCCTATTATGCATAATCTTTGGATATGGAGGGTATGTTGATACATACTGCACATGTTTTGACTTCCCGAGTGAGTTTGTTTCAGTTCTAACTGGATTTTGGTGACAGGGTACTGGGAATGCAAACTTCTACTATGCGACTGCTATAGCTTATGCTGCTCTCCAGGTTTGCATTTTATGTAAAACTTCTCTAATGATCGGTTTAATGATTTTAATTTTGTTATCATTTTGTTTGTTACATTCTTTTTCGCACTTAAGGCATTTGACTTATGTAGGGATACCCCTGTCTGATCCATTATAGATTGTTGCATAAAATAAGTCATCGTCAAACAGAAATCATATGGGTATCATGTACCTTAATGACCTTGGTGCCATAGAGAAAAATCCCATCAACGTAGTTTTTCTTGTTTGATCTATTACTATTATTTGAGAAAGTCCTTCAAATTGAAAAATCGATGATCAAATTGGGATATTGTAGAACATTCTGTCAAGTTATTGTCATGATCTGGTTCAATAAAATATATACTCCCTCCATCCCAGAGGTATGTTCCTGTTTGATTAAAATAATAGACTCATGAATAAAATGGTTGAACACATCTTTGGGACGGAAAGAGTATATGGGAAATTGTAATATGTAGATTCTTTGATTTCTTTCTGCTCGTATTTCTTTTTTGGTTCAGTCTTCTTGATATCCACACTTCTAGTCCGAAGGGCTCTCGTGTAAGGGGGCGTGATAAAGTATATAAGATATTCTTGAGGTTCAACCATCAATGAGTTGGTTCCTTGACACCTAAGATGCAGAATAGTTTGCTAATGCCCTCTACTATCATGTGGACGGGTGAATAGCCACTATATGATTATTAAAGAGAATTGAAATTCATGTGGGGTATTAGCTGGAAAAGTTCCCACATATATGAACAGCCAATCAGGTGAATTTCTCCATGATTCTCATCCTTGTGTGTGGCACGGTAAATCGACTAAAGTGGATATCTTCACTTCAGCTACATCATTCCAGCTATTTGCAGTTTTGCCTTTTCTGCGCCTTAACTTACACTATTAACTATTTTCTTCAATTTGCGATGACTAGTAGTCTATTTGAATACTTAGCTTTCGATTATGGTAGTCACTTCTTTTATAGCCAAGTGACAATGTGAAACTGTTCTTATACTATTAAGAACATCTGTTTGCAGTGTGCATTCCTTGCTTTCATTTTTTTAGATTGTAGTACCTTGTTTTTTTTTTTTTTTAATTTTCCAGTTAGGTGACTAAAACTCTCGAGTTTGATTCTTGTTTCAGATCATTTTGATGGTTGATAGTACAAGTTCGATGCTGAAACACGACAGATGGTTGAGAAAGTTAATCACACAGACTTGAGTCTTGTAATTTATGACTGCCTTTTAACTTCACCAAATGTTAACGGTTGATTTTACCGGTGCGTTAAAAGTAGGTGCTCCATGCTATTCAGAGCTCAAAAGTGATTCTCACCATCTTCCATCAACCACTGAAGGTCAAAACTGAGTTGCGCCTCGATGAAATCCGGGAATGTAAGCCGATTTCTTAGTTGTGTACTTGTTAAACACCATGGAGGGATCTTTGTTGTAATATTGTGGATAAAAATGATACTTGGCATCCAAATTGTTTAGATTATTAGATGTGATGGCCTTGCACTATTCAAAATCCAGGATTAGTTTCTAAATATAGAATGCTCATTTTTGAAATGATGTTCTACTCTGTAATAGATAAATTTTATTCAGATTTCGTTTTTGATTTGTGAAGCATGAAAGTCGATAATGGCGAACGAGTTTATTAGTCATCTACTTTGCAAAAGAGTGTTTCCTTAGTACCTTTCAAGGAATGATACAAAGAACCATTATGAAATAGTGTCGTCGCAACTGTTTTGAACACATCAAACGAAGAATCCATCAATCAACTCTTCTAGTTTTAAGTAGTCTATAGAGCTTCCGCAAGCCTCCTATTGCCTGATCTGCAGAACTACAAACTGGCCTGAGTTACGACCATGCTGTCAGTCGCGTAGCAGCCATTCTAAAACAATTAGGAAAAAGTTTTATTATACCCTTCAAAGTTCTAACCTGTTCGCTGTTGCTGCCTGGTCGTTGAAAACAAATTGGTATACAAAAACTATCTTTTATGTGAGACCATCTCTAATTGAACTGATCTAAAAAGGAAAATATAGAGTAAGTTTTTTAGTAAGGATTAAGAATATTGTAAGTAGGTATTTAGAATATTGTAAATACTTAAGTACTTACTCAAGGGACATAAAATATATTGTAAGTAGGCATTAATGATATGGTATGTAAGCTAGTAGGCTAAATTTCTCGATAGGCACTAAGAATATTATAAGTAGACATTTTAAGTACTTTTTCAGTGGATATTAAGTATATTGTAAGTAGACATTTAAAGATAATGTAAGTAGGCATTAAGAATACAGTAAGTGAACATTAAAGTTTAATAGATTGGGCCTGAGAGACATCTCTCGGGAGACCGATTGATTGGTAAAAGTTACTTTGAACTATTTTAACTCGTATTCTAACAAAAAAACCTCTAAAGCTTGACCATTATGTTATGAGGCGATTTTGTTTTTGCACTATACTAGCTACCTCCTTCAATTTTAATTTAGCTAATAAATATAATACTTTTCTAAATGATATAACTTTAATAAGAATAAGACTCTAGAAAACTTAAATTGTTTGAACTGATTCTAGACCCAATAACAGAAACAATCAAACAGATATAAAAATCCATAATATTGGTCAAAGTTTAGCAGAATTCATAAAGTGTCTTTAAGCACTTTCATGGAGTCAGTTGTGACTCTTATCAATTGTCCTTTGTGTAGGCTAAATGTCGTTACTAATCTGGATTACATTAACTCCCATTAGGAGTATATGCTAACTTCACTGCTACACATCCTCATAATTACAATTACTACTCCTAATACAATATTTATCTCTTTATTTAATATCAGTTTAGTCATCACTCATTAAAATTCCTCTTCTTAATTAACTTGGAATCAACCAATGTTTCTAATCTCTTTCCTTAATTTGAGTGTTCTGTCTTCAATCTTGGAAACATGGCATTACATTTTCAATTTTTAACTACTATCCAACTTTCTCTGTTTCATATTGTTACTTATATTTGAAATATTTCATACTGTTTCATATTATTAGTTATATTTGAAATATTTCATATATAAAGAGAGAAATTTTAAATATAATTTTTTATGATTATAAACAAGTTAAAATATATCTACATAGAACTAATTAATTAAATTTGTATAGATGTATAGAAATAATTTTTTTTTTATTAAATATGTACTTTATAAATAAAAATCAAATTATACTTGAAAAATATGCAAAAAAAAATAAAAATGGAACCAATAGAGCAACCCATCTTATATGAGATCATCTCATGGTGAAACAATCTCAAAATAAGCACATAAGTTAAAAATTTCTATTATTAAGTTATTTAACTCAATTATGAGGCATGTCTTATAATGAGACCGTCTTATACAAATTTGTATTATGACACATAAGATTACATTTCTTACTTTTTCATTAAGTGAATGCTTTCTTGCTATTATAAAAAAATATTAATTAATGAACAAAGCTATATTAAAATTCTGTTAAATCTTAAAAGTTGAAACCTCATAAAGAATTGGACTACCATGTTTTATTCAACATACTTCATATTTTATCTTTTTTACACCAATTTTATATAAGAAAAATTACCGTGAATAATACAATTTTTTGTTAATTTCTCTATAATAATACCAACTATTGATTAATCATGAATAATACCAACTTAGGGGGTATTTTCCTAGAATAATACCAACTTTAGTTTATTAAATAATTTACCAATTTTTTTTATCTTATAATCACCTATAATTTGCATTTTAACATGTTACGGATTTTCTAGGAAAACACCCTTAAAGTTGGTATTATTGTAGGAAAATTAACAAAAAATTGTATTATTCACGGTAATTTTTCCTTTTATATAATGTGGAAATTAATTAAAAACAGTAAGAGAAATAATTGTGAGAACTTTATTATGATAAATAAATTGAGACAAATTCTTTATTACAAAATACATTCTATATTTCAAAAAAAAAACCTTTTATAAAATATAATAAATGATGTATGAACATTTTAACAAATAATCTTCTAAATAAATAACAATACAGTCATGAGTTAGGTGTTATAAATTAATAACAAGTATTTGCAATGTATATAGGGTTTTAGTAAGATATACTAACTCAAATTAAGTATTTTTTTAACATACAACAATTAGGATGTAAAATTTGATATTTTA
Organism: Amaranthus tricolor; assembly: GCF_026212465.1. NCBI lineage: Eukaryota > Viridiplantae > Streptophyta > Magnoliopsida > Caryophyllales > Amaranthaceae > Amaranthus > Amaranthus tricolor. Next base: position 11,130,699 of record NC_080063.1, on the reverse strand, counting down.
AATTCAAAAATAATTCGACTTGACTCTAAATTGATTTGTAAAAGCAATTAATTATGAACAATCCAAAATTTAATCAAAATTAAAGATTCTTGTAGAAAAATGAAGAAAATAAAAAATAATTCTCTATTTTTTAAAAAAATATGTCCAAAAGGGTTTAGGTTGTATACCCACCCCTAGTTGGATCATACCAAACATAAACCATGTATCTGGTGGCCGGTGGGTCAACTATTCATGAGTAAACCAAATTTTCTTACATATATGATTAACCCCTAATAACAATTTAATATATACTTTTTTTAATATGTGTCATCTTTACTTTGTAATACTTTTATTTTTAAGTACTATTAGTATTATTTTTATTAATTTTTATTTATATAATTTTTTATATTTTTTCTCCTTTTAATTTTATCCGCAAAGTTTAATTGTTCTTATAATTTTTTAAATTATATTACAATAATTTGAGAGACGAAGGCAGTAATTATAATTCAAATTACTTTAATTTATTACTTTTCATAATTTTTAAAAATAAATGTTGGCTTAAGTTTGACTTATTAATTAAATTATTTATGTAAGTAGTATGTTTCAGACTTTAGGCACAAGCTATCAGATCGAAGTGCATGTTTCCTAGACGTCGTGATTCATGATTAATCGTAATTTATTATTTAGGTCACGCATGACCTAATATTAGTCACCAAATTTCTTGTACTCCTAATTTCTAATTCTTTATTAATTTTACAATTTGCCACCTGCTTCCGTAAATGTTTAACCAATTTTTTTAAAAAATTATTTATTTTTATTTTTAAATTTTCATTTTAGGGATCTGTTAAATTAAGCTGGACTTATTGTAAATGTCAGCACATTAACGGGAAAACACGAGGTGCATACACTTCTTAATATAAACCAAGGAGATATATACAATCCCAAAACCATATGCCAGTGGGAAGAAGAATTCCAATAACTTATAAAGTATGTACACCATGTTCAATTTGTCGATGTGGGATAAATCATCCCAACATCCCCTCACATGGGAACCCCCGTCAAGTTCGTATGTGGGAGTATTCAATTAAGGTAGGAACGCCATTCTTTTTGGGCCTACCATTTTTAATTTTTGATTGAACTATCGGCTCGGATATCATGTTAAATTAAGCCGGACTTATTGTGAATGCCAGCAAATTAACGGGGAAACACGAGGTGCACACACTTCTTAATATAAACCAAGGAGATATATACAATTCCAAAACCATATGGCAATGGCAAGAGGGATTTCAATAACTTATAAAGTGTGCACACCATATTTAATTTTTTGATGTGGGATAAATCATCCCAATAGGATATTATACACAGTGACAAATTAAAAAAGTCGGAGGTGAATTTAATGACAAAAGCAATGTTATAACAGGAAAATTTGCAATTTGTAATGTATACCATTTGATTTGTCAATTTATGTCCAATTACCATAAATAAATAAAGCTTAATAATGTGAAATAGTTTTTCGAAAGAGAAATATTTGAATTGTGCCCATTAATTTTTTAGAAAGATAGTAATTTTAATTATTATAAGCTATTAGACACAAAAAAGTCATTGCCTATTATACATTTATATACTAATTTTAATTGATTGATAAATGTCAACCAGTAGGAGCAATTACGTTGTTAATAGTGGTGAACCTCTAATTGTGATTTGTGAAGGATGAACTTCTAACTATGAGGTTGTTTGGTTGCATTATTATTTTCTTGAACTTCTAAATTTTGAGGAAATGATTATAGTTATGTTTGGTCGACAAAAAACTAATAAAAACATAGGAATTTCAAATTGTAGGAATTTAATCACCATAACATCCGAATTGTTCTTCAAAATTCTCGTCTATTAAATATTTCATAAGCTAACGAAACACGTACAAAAATAAACTTCATTAAAATTGTAGTAAAAAATGATTTCATAGGTAAAAGAATTTCCTAGAGTAATTAAATTTTAATGTCAACCTTATAGGATTAGAATATATCTAAATATATTTTAAAATTTAATTTGAAACATCATAATACTCTACATAAACTAATAGTGTGAGAATATGTTTAAATATGTTTTTAAATACTATGTACTCTTGCAATGCCAATTATGCCCTCAATTTTAAATCAAAAACAATTTCATGTAATCATGTTTACATACTAGTTAAGTTTATTTGTTGTAACGGACACACACTTAAGAGTTAAGATACAAGGATAGGCAAATTCAGTATTCTAATCATGGTTGGGTTTTTTATATATATATATATATATATATATATCTATTATTGACACTATTTATTGTTTAAGTTTATGTTATATATTGCAGCTAATTCATAAGAAAAAATATAATCAAGTGAGATTTTGTTTAAATCGTCTAATCGCATACCTTCATAATATTAACATTTTTTATTTTTTGATATAGATACATATAGTTCAGTATATAAATGATCAAAATAATACATTGAATTGCGTAAAAAGTCAAATGTAACAAGTACAATGGAATGGAGAAAGTATATGATTGTATGCACAAATAGTATATTATCATAATGATTTATCATTCTCAAAATAACTTTTGATTATCATGTATCTTTTGTTTGTTTATGAAATATTTTCGAAATTAAAATTTTAATAAAGAAATTTTATTATTCAGCAAATATTTTAACGTTAAAAAGCAAATATATATTCTAAACATTTAGTAGAAATTTTATATAACTTTTAAATTCAAAAAATAATATATTAAGAAAATTTAACTGAACATATTTAATTGTCATATACTAATCATATATTAAAGGAATAAGTTAATGTTAACTTTGATAAGAATTATTTCGTATGGCAAATGATTATTAGAATGACATGTGAAATGTTACACTCTTTTTATTAGATTGTATTTAAAGCTTTTAATTTGTTTCTTGATGAAATATTTTCGAATTTAAAATTGCAATGAAAAAACTTTATTAATTAGCAATATTTCAACATAAAAAAGCAAATATATATTCTAAGAGACTTTAATTGCAAATTTTATGTAGTTTTTAAATTCAAACATATAATATTTTAAGAAAATTTAACTGAATATATTTAATTGTAATATACTACTCATATATTAAAGAAATAACTTAATGTTAAACTTTTATAAGAATTATTTCATATGACAAATGATTATGAGAATGCCGTATTAAATTTTTACGGTCTTTTTATTCGATTGTATGATTTCTCTTCCATAAAAAATAAATCATTTATATTTTAACATGGGGTCACGGCACTCCATGTCCCTTTATAGGTGGCCTTTGTATACAAGTAATTGATGAATGCATGGGTTTGAGGGTTGATAATTAAGATTTGCATGAAATAGAAGGAGGAGAGCAAGTAATGTAGGTGGTGGCAAACACATGGTACACTTGCACTACTTGTAGTGTACTTTCAGATTGACGATCATAATTAATAATAATTAGTGTATAAATGAAATCATAATTAATAATAATTAGTGCATAAATGAAATCATAATCAATCAATAATGCATATGAAATACTCTATGCAGCAATACAATACATAGCAACTGTTCCCTCAAATTTGAAGCTGGGAATGTACAAGCATCATCTGGAAAGAAATGTAAGTACAGAGAGGCAGCTCAACAAAAGAATTATCAGTCACTATAATTATATATGCAATTTAAAATGTTAATTATTTTAATATGTAGTCTGACTCATTGAATTTAAAAACATTAAACTTATTGAAATAAAAATATTTTTTAAAAAAGTTGTAAGTGACTTAAAAAAATTCTATGTTTTGATTATTATTTTTAAGAAAATTTTACTTTAAAAAATAATAAATAACTTTAAAAAGAATTTCACTAATATGTTGCTACTAGATACTTAGAAAAATTCTATATAATCTCATCGTGAGACGACTTAATATGGCCTGATCAAAGATTTATAAAACAAAATGAAAAAAAGTTTTTCATTTACTTGATTATTTTTTTATAAAGACTTAATTGGACTGTTTGTATGAACTCGTCTTATGGTGAAACAGTCTCATATACAACTCGTTGCTAGACTTATCATAAGTGTTAGTCATGAGGGTTTGGAGTCGGGTTAATTTCGGTCGAATCATGTTTGGTTTGGGTTTGCCCAACATGTTAAAAGATCTTTTTTCTTATTACTAAAATTTAAAAAAAAATACATAACAGGCTACAACAAAAAAATATTAGATTGAAAATATAAAAATTTAAAATATAGTAATTTCTGACAAAAAATGATTACGCAAAATAGGTTAAGTTGACAAAATTAAAAAAATGAGTCAAAGTGGTATGGTTCGATCATGGTCAAATTAGTCCCAAATTTTTTTTTTTTCAGATTTTTAGTCGAGTCATTTTCGACAATTATGAAAAGGAGTTTCAAATTTGTTGAGGATGAATTTTAGATTGAGTAAAAACTTAAAAAAGTAATAGTTGCTACTTAATTAGAGAGCAAGATGGTTCTTTTTAATGGATGAAGTAGCTTATGGAGAGAGATTGAACATGCATGAATAGTTAAAGTCTACATTAAATTGACAATGCAAATTTTGAGAGACCATAAGAAGTTGTAATAATAATAGTATTCGTTACATGCTTGGAAGCCACAAATTTCAACCGGACTTGCAACTCGGAAGACTATTTTATTGATTTTCAATAGTTTAAACCTACATAAAGAAATAAAGTAATTTATTGTCGTATTTGTTGTTTGTCTTGGTTGAGTTTATGAACTATGCAATGACCTAAATTAAGGACATTGTCTTCAATATAAGCAGTCTAGATTATATGAATCCAAACCTCAAATTCTTCACCTATCAACACATTAATCAAATTATGAAAAAGAAATCTATATGTCTAAGAGACATTTATGTCCTTTTTTAGTAACAAAATGGACCATATCATCTTAGAATGATCACTAATGCCTTTGCTTTGGTTCTCAAGATGAGGGAAAATTTAGGGATTGAGAAAATTTATTTTTTTATATTTTAATTTCAAAATCCTTTTTTTAATATATTTTATTTCAAAATTACAAATTTTATTTAGATACGTGACATTTGATTTTGGGAATAACATGCTACAAAGGATACTGATAAGACCTTCTCAGAAGAAAATCGAAGGCAAATTTGGAAATTTTCTCTTTTGGATTTATTACTGGGTTAAGCAAGGGGAAAATTAAGGTCTCGATGAGAATCAATCCCAAGACTATACTTGAGGAAAATAATTCTTACTCCAACGAAGACTAGTACTTTTAGAATAAAACTGAAGATAAATGTGAAATTTTTAAAGGATGAATAAAAAAATGAAACCTTTAAAAGATAATCATCTAAAGAAAGAAAAACCATAAAACCATTAGATTTAGATTTTATCTATACTAATAATAAATTAAGTCTAATCAATACAAGAAGAGGAGATCAATGTCTATAACTTTGAATCAAGACTATTATAATGCTTGAACATGGACTTTGTCAAATTATGTGATAGCTTTACCCTAATAGCTAAAATAATACTCCTTTCATTTTCTAATGTTCTTCCCATTTATAATATTCTATTTTGGAGAGAGAAATTTGATTATATTTTTAAGACATATATAAATGATAAAATATATCCATGTAGAATCTCGTTAGATTTGTCTTAACGTATATACTTTTTCACTATATTTTTTATAATTTTGTATGATGCGTATTTAGAGATATTAAGGTTCAAAATTTACTTTAAAAATTCTGTAAAAAGTAAACAAAAATAACAAAAAAGAATGAAAGAAGTATGTTTTTAACACTATGTAAAATAATATAGGGTGTAAATGAAAGAAGTATGTTTTTAACACTATGTAAAATAATATAGGGTGTATTTGTTTAATAATAAAGGTAACTTTTAAGTAAATTTTCAATTTGACTTTGACTTTTATCTCTAATTATGATCCATTACAAAAACTCAATAAACTAAATAGAATACATATTTACTAGATAATATTATTTTCCTAGTAGTAATCATTGGCTCACAATATAAACAAAGTCAAAATCGTCCACTAATTATTCCGCATAAGTTAGGATTTGAAAGAGGAGAGTAATAGACAAATCATACTCGTATTCCTCCAAGGAGAGGGCATGCATGGAGAAATATGCCCACTTAATTTATTCTCAAATAGATAAATTTCTGCAAAGAGATGGGTAAATAACTACAACGCGCACACCTATAACTTACAACGACACACATTAAAAATGTAATTGCTCACAATATAAATAATAAATAATAAATAAATGTGAAACTAAATAAATAAAATAATTAAAGCTACATAATGAACAATTTAATCCATACTCCATAATCGATCCATTAAAGTAATAACATGGGTCATATTAAATGTAGTTGAATAATGAAGATCAGAAGATGCTAACAAAAATTAACATTAAAAACACACACTTTAAAGGAACATATTTCATAAATAAATATGTTTACATTACTAAGTTTTTGACTTAAAAGTTGGCAGTTGCCAAGTCTTGCTTAATTCGAAAGGATCACAAAAACCCATAGAAGCTGAGACTACTACCACATGTCAATGACTTGTAGGCCTAACTTGGATTTTGTTCTAATAGGTATATATGTATCAACCTATACTCTTTAACTTCATACTACAATATTATGCAATTTGTACTCAATTGATCATTTAATATTTTTTATTTTCAATTCAACTAATTCATCAATAAAAGAGTTATATATTATCTATATTGAAATTAAAAACAAACGAGTATATAAATTTTTAATTAAATAAAAAAATAAATCATAATAGTTATACCTAATATATATCTGACGCTTTTGTATATTCTTTTCTTAATTGTTGTTTAATAATGGTTTTGTATATAAATTTAATGGTTTTGTACAAAATGGTTTTTCTTATCTTCCTAGACGTTGCAAATATCTTTATCAATAATAAGTTATTTTAAACCGTAAAATAAAAATCATATACCTATACTCTCACATGCTTGGAGAGACTTAAAAATCTTAATATATGTATATTTAAAACTCATTAAAAAGGTACAATAACTCTCTAACAGAGAGAAGATGAAATCGTATTCTAAACATAAATTAATGAAAAAAACAAGAAAATAAAGTAATAAAGGGGTTTAGCAACCAAAAATAACAATGAAAATTAGGGTTTGAAAGAATGGGAGTAAGGGAGAGAGGAAAAGGAAAGTCCTAAAGATTTCGACAAATAATGTTATAGAAAAATTAGAAATTAAGAGACAAAAAAGATAAAGATAGGAAATAAAAATTGAAAAAATAATTTTAATATTTTACTTAACCAATATTATTCTGAATGAATCTAATTAAAGTAAAACAATAATCTTTAATTTTTTCCAATTTTTTGTTATCTTTTTTATTTTATAAATAATAATGTATAATAATTTAGTAGCTAGTATTAATTAGCAATATAATTACTTTTAGCAAGTAGATTTAAATAAAAAGAGGCATAAACACAACAAGATCTATATATGGTAGTTGCTTGCAGATCTTTAACAAGCATATTTATAATATCAGATATTCACATTGACATTCCATTAAAATTTTGTGATAAAATAATTCAAAATAAGATCTCATTCTCAACTCCTTAATTCATAGATAATTCATGTATTTAAGCATCTAAGATGTGAATAAATCTTAAGAAAAGCCAAAATTAGAAGAAATCAATGATTCTCATAATCTTTGGCAAGATCTAGTTGCATCACATTTATGTTACAACTTCAACATTGTCTAACCATAAGAATAAGTCTTCCACTTCTAGAGTAAGTCTTGTTTGGACTTATTGTTCGTTTTATACTAAAATAGTGTGCACTAACTATAAACTTGAAAAGTATGTGCATTGAAGTGTAGATCAGTATAGTCAAAAGTACAGAGTTTATGTAGAGACAATTGAGAAATTGTGCACAACAAATATTATGCACTAAGTCAATATTAGATTATTCTAACGTTTTTATTCGGTCATAATTTTTTTAGAGAGGAAATCATTTTACCTCGTGCTTTATTATGTTTTATGTTGTTATTCGTACTAGTATATTATTTACGTCGATCACTTCAAGCTAAGTGTTCTATTCATCTATCTATCTATTTCATTAGAACACCAAATTTTAAGTGTCCTAGTTTCTACTCATATCTAAGTATCATATTCTATGTCATCCTTAATGATGTATTACTTAGACTCATACATTCACGCCCAACTATGTGAAGTGTTCAAGCACTGGATCATTAATGTACATTTACACACAAGAGTTTTTTACTATTGGTTTTTTTATTGGCTTTTGACTTTTGACATTTTAGTTAGTTAAACAACAAAAAAGATACTCTCTCCTATTTATCCTAATAGTTTAATTTGACTGAGTACATTTGTCAATGTAATAATTCTATCAATATTATCTCTAATTATTATAATTATAAATTATAAAAAATTGATTTTAATGATCTTTGCACTGAAATGAATCAAACAAGATCTCACTTAACTATGTTATAGCTTATTGATTAAGAATATAATAAAAAGGTAAAAGTGATTGATAAATAATGTTAAAAGTCAAATGAGACCATTAGAGTGAATAGCAAAAGTATTTGGTAAATGATTTTTAAACCAGTTGAAAAACTGTTTTTATGCCAAAACCAGAAAACCTTTTTTTTTTTTTTCTTTTTTTATTGACTTTTAAATTTTAATCTATTTTTTTCTAAATAATTTTACCAAACATCTCCGTAACAACAGGTTTAACAACTAGCTTAAACAACTGACTTATCAATTATCAGCTAATTCTTATAGATGGTCAAACTAGCCAACAACTTCAGCCATTATCTCCGGCCAACAGTTTCTGCTAACTACCATTTGTAAAACATGATTTAAGCACATAGAAGGAGAGAAAAGAGGAGTGAGAAAGAGAAGAGTAGAAGAGGAAACATCCAGTAAGCTTCAGCATCATGCTAGGCTTTAAAGAGTTGTATTGTATGAAGCCGTTAACAACGGAATGAAAGTGCAAGCAAAATTCTTTTTAAAACACAAGTTATTCTTCTTCAACTTTTATTTAATTCTATCTCCAACTACTTAAGACAAGTAACAACTGTTATATTATCATACAGCTTTACACAAATTCTGCAATTCCATTTAGATATTAAATCATTACTAAATAATTAATTTAATAATTTTCTCCAACTAGTTTGCAAACTCATTCTCTTATATAAATACATCTTCTTCACTTAGTATTACTAATTAGATGCATGCATGCCAGCATTTCTTGCTCTAATTCTTTGTCTTCCTCATTTCTTCATCAACCATTTTCTCATTTTTCATATAATTTTCTTATAATGTTTTTCTTGATTTTGATATTAATAGCTATAGTCATTATAAGCATCACACATTGGCTTTATAGATGGTGGAACCCACAATGTAATGGGACACTCCCACCAGGTACAATGGGGTTCCCTCTTCTTGGTGAAACTCTTCAGTTCTTTGCTCCACATACTAACTATGACATCCATCCCTTTGTCAAACAAAGGATGAAGAGGTTAGTCTTTTCTCCATGAAACCAAAAGCTTAAACTGATATTTAATGATTCGATATTATATATATATATATAGTTTGTTACGCCCCCTCATACGAGCTAGAGATTTCCTATGGCAGAGAAGTGTGAGTGCACTATAAGTCTCTCTTGTATAGGGCACTAATTATTTTACATGAAAGAAGGGATAGATGAAATTCAAACCCATAGCCTGAACTTTTGATACTATGCCAGTAACCTACTCAACTAAAAGTTTAAGCTGATGGTTGAAGCTTCGAAATATGTTATATATTCTATAAATTAGGTAATTAAATGTGTTGGAAAAATAACCCACATGTGATCTCACATCGAAGAATTACGGAAAAAGTGACTAACATATAAGCTTAATTGACTACTCCTCCTATTACCAATTAGTTTTAGGATGAAACCTCATCGGATTTATTTACAATTATCTCTCGTCTTTTGCGGGTGTTGTTGGGTAAAAGCCCAAAATTATCAAAATGTTGTTTTTATTGTAGTTTGCTAGCTTATTCATTAATGTGTTGATTAACCTTTAATTTTGCAGATATGGTTCTATATTCAAAACAAGTCTAGTTGGAAGACCAATTATAGTTTCAGCTGATCCAGAGCTTAACTATAGAATCTTTCAACAAGAAGGCCAAGCATTTCAGAGCTGGTATCCGGACACATTTACAGAAATTTTTGGGCGACAAAATGTGGGATCTTTACATGGGTTCATATACAAGTACCTTAAAAATATGGTGTTAAGTCTGTTTGGTCCTGAAAGCCTAAAGAAGATGCTTCCTGAAGTTGAAGATGCAGTGCTTAATAGGTTGAATCAGTGGTCTAAACTAGACTCTGTGGAGATAAAAGATGCATCAGCTAGTGTAAGTTGTTTAAATTTTTACAATTACTCTTGTGTCCTTTAGAATTTGCTACATAAAGCAAGACAAAGTTATAGTTATAGCTTTTTGCATGTTTTGTAGCAAATTTAAAAGGAGCAAGAGTGGTTTCAGGCCCATTCATAGTGTTCAACCGCCTAGGGCCTCAGAAAACAGGATCTTATATAACAAACTCCTTATAGTTCATCACTCAAGTGTAGTTCAATTTATGATGTGTCTTCAGGTGATATTGTTTGTTAGGGGGTTCAAAACCTACTAAAGTTAAATTTTAGCCCCTTTTTACCATTAATGGATAACAAAGCACCTTAATTTTCTACATAAAAAATTTAATAGATCTCCTATATTCTTTGTTCCGACCCTAAACAGGAGGGAAGAGATTCGATTTCTTTAAATTTGTTACATAACACATAAAACGATTTTATTTGCTTTGCCTTATGTAGCTAAATTAAAAGGGCAGATGAATATGTATATATATATATATATATATATATATATATATATAATGGAGAAAAGCCACCAAAATGATTTGTTAATTAGCTTAGCTTATAATGTTTGTGCAGATGATTTTCAATTTGACAGCCAAAAAGCTGATTAGTCATGATGCTGAAAACTCTTCAGAGAATCTAAGGGACAGTTTTGTTGCTTTCATTAAGGGATTAATCTCCTTTCCTTTGAACATTCCTGGCACAGCATACCATAAATGCTTACAGGTATATTAGTAATTAGTTAACCGTTTGGGATCATTTGTTCCAGATCGATGAATAAGGATAGTGTGTACACTTTCTAAGTTATTGGAGCTCTTCCTCCCATTGCCATATGATTTTGGGATGGTATCTCCTTAGCTTATAAAGTGTGTGCACCTCATATTTTTCCCACATAATAAGTCCAGTCTAATTTAACATGGTATCAGAGCCAATAGTTCGATCAAAAATTAACATGGTATGTTCGATAAAAATGTCGTGAACACTTCTAAGTTATAGGAGCCTTTCCTCTTGCCATATGGTTTTGGGATAGTATCTCCTTGAAATATGGTTTTGGGATAGTATCTCCTTGAAATATGAGGTGTGCACTTGTTTTTTTCTTAATTATATGCTGGCAACGACAATAAGTCTAGCTAAACTTAACATAAAGATATCTAGCTTCATTAAAGCCTTAATCATTAAACAACTTTGAATGTGACCAAAGGGAAGAAAGAAGGCAATGAAGATGCTGAAAACCATGTTACAAGAAAGAAGAATGAATCCAAGGAAACACAATACAGACTTCTTCGATTACGTACTCGAAGAATTGGCAAAGGAAGGAACACCTCTAACTGAAGGAATTGCTTTGGACTTGATGTTTGTGCTTCTATTTGCTAGCTTTGAGACAACCTCCCTGGCTCTAACTGTAGCCATCAAGTATCTCTCGGAATGCCCTTCAGTGTTACAAACTCTTACGGTATTAACCCTAGTTCACCTTCAGTCTCATGTTTTTATCGGAATGATTTATCTCACATCGATAAATTAAAGATGGTCTGCACACTAAATGTGTGCACCTTGTTTTTCCCCGATAATATGCTGGCATTGACGATAATATGCTCACCTATCATAATTTGATGAACCTAATCGATGAAATATCAATTTGACAGGAAGAGCATGAGGCGATTCTGAGAAGGCGCGATAAATCAGATTCTCATCTTACATGGAATGAGTATAAATCAATGACATTCACATTTCAGGTTAGTTATGAATGCTTTGCACAAATACAGGTTCATTACAGAATGGCTCAGTTTTAACTAATCTATTGAAATTGCAGTTTATTAATGAAACAGTTAGGATGGCAAATATAGTACCAGGAATTTTCAGGAAAGCCCTCAGAAATGTTTGCTATAAAGGTATGTATCCATCAGCATTTAGAACTTTCTTAAGGACCTTCAAGTCTTTGTCAAAGTTAGCGTATATAACATATCTTGGGGTCTCAATCATCAGCTTAAGCTTTTGGTTGAGTTGGTTCCTTAATAGGAGATCACATATTTAAATATCAATCACCCCTCGAGGGGTCACAGGCATGTGCTGGATCCACACATCTAGCCTAAAGGGCTCTCGTGTAAGAGGGTGTGTGTTATAGTATATGACATATCTTAGGGTCTCAACATCAGTTTAACCTTTTGATTGAATTGGTTCCTTGAAAAGTTATTTTTATTTAGTCTAATAACATACATTATAAGCATAGAGAATTGGTTATTGTAGGTTATACAATTCCAGCTGGTTGGGGTGTGATGGTCTGTCCTCCTGCTGTACACTTAAACCCTGACAGATATGAAAATCCTCTTGACTTTAATCCATGGAGATGGGAGGTATGCAATTTATACTTTATTCATCTGTCATAATCATGTACAATTTTCATTATTTAGGTGAAGTTTCAGCGTCAATCGAATTAATGTCTTTGTTATCACTAACAACAATAATTCCTTTGGTTAAATTACATTTATATGAAACGTAATCTAATAATGAAATTAATATTCAGGGAGGAGAAATAAATGGTGCATCTAAACATTTCATGGCATTTGGAGGAGGCATGAGATTTTGTGTGGGGACAGACTTCACAAAGGTCCAAATGGCTGTTTTCCTACACTGTTTAGTCACAAAATACAGGTAATACGAATCATACTATACCATTACCATCTAATCAAGTATGAACAATAGTTAGGAACCAATTCAATCAAAAACTTACATATGATTAAAGCCCCAAAATACGTAATAGACTTTAACATGCCCCCTCACACAATAGTCTTTCTAGAAATGTGGATGCAGCACAAACCTTCGTCATACTTGAAGCTTAATATTTCACTTTTAATGATGAGCCGTGGTTGAGATTCGAACCCGTGACCTCTTATCATGCTGGCCTCTGATACCATGTCACGAAACCAACTCAACTAAAAGCTTAAGCCTATGATTAAGGCCCCAAATTATGTTATATATTCTAACAATAAAGAGCTATTTTTGCGAGAGACTGTCTCATACAAGCATTTATGAATGATAAAATACACAAAGCTTAACTGATTTTCCTTCACAAAAACTCAGGTGGAATCCAATCAAAGGTGGGAATATTGTGAGGACACCAGGCTTACAGTTTCCAGATGGGTTCCATATTCGGTTGGCTGAAAAATCATCAACAGAAGCCATTAAATGATCACCAATGTTTTGAAGCTGAATTTGATACTAAAAGCATTACTGCAATAAATAGAGATAAATACAAACATACAGGAAAGGAGAACAAATATTTACAGTTCTCCCAACAAAAAAAAAAAAAAAGAAAAAAAGTTGTATTCTTTACAGGATTTGTATACATTTTATTTATAGTTTTTTACCCTTCATCTTTCTTTGTATATGTGAAGAACACATATGATGACTTAGAAAAGAAGGGGTTATTATATATGTTTCACACAAATAAAAATCATTGCTGAATTCATGCTGACCTCTCAAGTGTATAGAAGGCTAAATGGCCTATTAATTTATATTTATACTAATTTTCAAGAAGTCTAGAAAATGATCATAGACTTATTGGAAACAGTGCATATATGCAGCTAATGGGAAAAGGGATTGCTAAATCAGAAACAGTATGTAATATGTTTATGCTAAAAATAGTCAATTTGCAGAAATAATTGATAAAATTTTTTTTTTCTTTTGAGTTTGCATCATATGAATTAATTACATGTGAGTTTTTTGAATTATATGGTGCAAACTCAAAAAAACAAAGAGAATCATGTTAAAATACATGAAAAAAATAATGACAGCAAAATCCAAAAGACTAGAAATTAAAATGATCATATTTTTATACAAGTTTATATTGGTTGTAAACATAGAATTATTGATGTAAGATAAGGCAGAGAATAGTAGACCTAGGGATGGTCAGGATGGTCATGGTTTTAAAATGACCCACCCTAGACAAACTTTAAATTCATAATTGATGCAGGGATCAGTCTTTATTGTTAGCTATAGAGAATAGAATCTTAATAATATCAATGTTTGTTACAGGAGAGAAAGTTATTAAATAGTCAATTCTATAAGTTTGGGTGTATTCTTTTGCTACTAAAAGAGTCTTGTATCTTTTAATTGTACCATCCGCTCTATTTTTAATTGTCAATACCCATTCGCACTCAACAGTTTTCTTTCCCATTAGCAAGACACATTTTTTCCAAGTTTCATTCTTTTGGAGAGCACCGAATTCAATCTTTTACAACAGCTTTTCATTTTACTTTACCCAAAGCTTCTTGAAACCCTTGAAGTGTATAGAGCATAAATTGAAAGCCATAATAGTCTGAAAAAAGATTTCCGTATTTGGCCAATTTACTGGATACTTTAACCGTTGAGCCTAAATTTTTTATCATACCTCTTGGGTGGAATTGCTCTAGCATTTCTTGGTGGTAATTGGTAACTTGTAGTGACTTAGTAGAAATGGAAACAAACTCCTCTTGAGGTACGGGAGGGTTAGCAATAGTCTCCTCTTGAAGTATGGGGGTTAGTTTGGTCCTCAATAATATGACTTACCTCAATAGTGTCGGATATAGTAGGACTGGTAGAGACAGGCTCAGGTTGTACGAATGCTCTCAATGGTATTGCATACTTGCTCTATTAGGTCCTGACTCAAGACTTCTACATATATCAACCAAGTTAGATCCTCACTTGATTTCTCCCTTTGAGATTGAAGGTAGTTGTAACAGTAGGTTGTTTTCAAAAAATCACACTTCATGGTGAAATACATATGATTATGGACTGAATCATAGGGGAATGAGGTAATGAAACATGCAAAATAGAGTTTAGGTTGTGTATGGGAGTTTTGTGTTTAAGTTTCTTGTAAGAATGAGATTTGTGATGTATGTAGTAATGTCAATTTACAAGGAATTTAAAAAAAATTAAAAAGTTAAATTGATGACAATTTAAGTTCATAAGTCTAACATATTGACAGTGAATTACGTACTTTAGAATTTGTACATCATGTCACTTTTTGATAGATTGGAACTACACAAATAAAAGATATTGAAAGAATATGGTCATGTAGTAACAAGGGAGTATCAAATAATTTGATCAAAAAGAAGTGTACAAAGTCTCAACTAAGGTTCCAACTAAAGAAGTGTACAAAGGGATATAAATATTTTTTAAAAAAAATTTTTAATTGTGTATAACTAATATATAAATAACATCAGAAATAAAATATAAGAAGAACATAAACTAAAATATATAGAAAAAAACACCATTCTAATTCCTAAGGGTAAAAGATTTGTTGTAAACAATATTTTAGTTAATTTTTTGAAATGTGTTGAAAAAATAATTAAATAGAAAATTCAAAAGCCAATATAGCAAAAGTGGAGATTTACATTTTGGTTCTTTACTTGTCTTCTTTAAACTTAAATTTTTAGTGTACTTGTTTTACAAGGCATTCTTTGTTTGTTGTGTTGTGCGTATTGAACATTTTGAGGTGTCTCCTTTCCAACTTCAAATACAAACCCAAAAAATCAAAAGCCTCCAATTTCTATTTTTCACCCTTTCCTCCACCGCTAAGGGATTCATCCAATCACCCCCCCCCCCCCCCCCCATCATATAAAGAACCTCTTAAAAAGGGATTGTATAATTTTAATTTATTGTAATAAAGAAAACCTCCAAATTATACCCTTTTATCAAAAATTCCGAAAAAGAAACACTTCAATGGCGACTGTCAATCGTGAAGCAATTGAGACTTTCATGAGCATCACCGGTGCTCCTGAGTCTGTCGCTACACAGAGACTCCAGGTATAATCTAACTTCTTGATTTAATCATGGGTTTTCATTTATTTCTGAGTTGGGTTGATTTGGGTTTTTGTTTGGATTTTACTTAGTTTGTTATTTTTGTTATCAGAAATCAAAAGAAAGGATATATGCTGATTAATTGATGTAATGGGTATTCTTTATTTATTGATTGAGTAGCCAATAGTTGTGTTTGACTTGGTTGGTGATGATAGTTTGTGTTAAGTTGTTTTTGATCAAGTAGAATTGTGGGGTTTTTTTGTTTTCTTCTATGTGCATAATTTAGCTTGCAATTTAGCCTACATTTGATGGCTACCATTCCCTATAAGTGTTGCTTTTGCCTTTGCAATGGAGGTAGTATATAATGTTATTCTTTAGTGGTCATTGGGGTGAAGTTAAGTTGAGATGGATATGAAGGAATGTAATGTTAGAAAATGTTAGAAAATCAAATAGAGAATTTTTTTGCACGGCAAGGGGATTGATGTATTGGTTTATTTAGCCGATTCCAATCTTTTGAAATGAAGGTTTTGGCAATGTTGTTTTTGTTGTTGTATTGAGGATTAAAGTTCTTTTACTGGCAGATTACTTTGATTATGACAGATTTCTTCCTTATGGAGAAATCGTGTAAATGTCAACGCGTTAGAGATTTAATTACTTGATTGAGAGGCCAATCAGTTCACCCTTGGTCGTTTGTTTCTCTAGATGTTAGCTATATAGGACAATTTGTGGTTATCATTTAATTTTGTATCTAGGTCAATAGAGGATCAGCTGTAAGGAATGTTTGACCGGGATAGTTGAGGGTTTGTGTTAATTGTGAGATATTGTGGGTCAAACTTGTGCCCTCATGTTGACATATTGACATGTACGAAGTCACTTGTGATCAAGTGGACGCAGATGGGTATAAAGCTCGACACTCTTGAGATTTATGGTTTTTAAAGCAAAGTAGTATTTGATGTAGGGTTGTCAATTGTAGAAGTGTAGAGTTAATAAGACATCTTAAAGATCGATTACACATAGTTATATAAAAACTTAGATGTACTGCAAATGCTTTATATTGTATTCTCTGTTTCATAATATAGTATTATTATAAAGGATATATAGTTTAAGTGCATGGATTTTTTGGAGTTTTGGACTGCAAATGACAAACTCATACCAAAGACAGCCACACATAGCCCTACTTCAGAAGATCAGTGGTAATGCTGTATAATGATCTATCCTTTTTTTTTATGTATTCTGTTCATTTTATGTATTTGTTTTCTCTGATCACTTAATATACTTCTTATATGTTCATGATCAATTGAGTCTTGCACCATTCCATTTGAAGAAACATCAAATGACTATGTCTAATGCCGATGAAAATAGAAGGGAAATGGTGTAATGATTGTATTAAATTATAAATAAGAAGTTGCACGTCATGTGCAACTTTTATTAATGTATGAGTGCTTTTTCCCCCTTGTCTCTTGTCTAGAGAAGAGGAGGGTATGCATTATGATGATATCTTTGTATTTAGAATGTGACATTAAGAAATCTATGGTTCCGTGAACAGCCTCACCTTTTCTGTACCTGTTAGTTCACAATTCTCTTATGAGTTATGTCAATGAGTGTTTTTTTTCCCTTCCACATATCTTGTAGTTCAAGTTTATATTTTGATGATTTAAATGTGTACTTTCCTTTTTGTAACGAGTCTTTGAAGATGTGAAGTACTCATACGTGCAGATTCTTTTTTGAGCTGCGTACTTCCCTTGTTAGTTTTTTTATTTCATATTCTTTTGTATAGGAACATGGTGGTAATCTCAATGAAGCTGTTAATGCACATTTTACTGAGGCAGATAGAAATATGTAAGTTTTTTTCTATACCGATGTGTGTGCATAGTCATCTTTCCTAATATTTACTCCCTTCTATTCCTAATATTTCTCCCATTTGAAAATGGACACTATTCATCTACCACTATTCGTTTGTTTTGTAATCTATAAGTTGAAACTTAAAACATAGTCAAGTGGGTTTGATTTGTCTCAATGTGAATTTTATTATATCGACTTTTTATAATTTTAAACTCTATACAATTTGAGATATTAAGGATTAAAGTAATGCATTGGAAAGCTTTTGATTCCGGACAATTAGTTAGAATAGGAAGGAATATCAGCATCTCCTATTGGTTTGTATCTTTTGTAGAGAAACTAGTCAACATTTAAGTAGGGCTATTATAGTATATATAGATTTCTGTTTCTAATCTAATGACTGTTAATGTAATTGCTTTCCATTTGTGATATCTAGTTTGCAGGAAGCCCCTAGCATAGGTGCTGCTCCACCAAATGATCTCATGGATATAGATGATCCACCCATAATGCAGACTCGTGGTCCTACATCTCTATTATCTTCTACTAGAGCGTTTGATCCATTTTCTATCCTTGATCCAGCCTTTAGGGGGAGCCTATTGAATAATAGAAGCTTTTTTGATACCAGCGCTGAGCTCATGGAACGTGCCCCATTTGTGTCTCAACCAAGAGAATTAAGGGAAATCCCCATAGAAGTCAAGGATGGTGGCAATTATAATGCTGCTTCTTCTGGTAGTGGTCCTAGGATTGAGGATGTTACTGATACTCTTAATGCAGAGGGAATACGTGGAACAGTCATTCTGGAAGATGAAGATGACAATGTTATTCCGTTGAATGTAGGAGGTAATAGGGATGATACCAGACCTAGTGCACCTCAATTTGATGATATGCCAGATCATGCAAATGATATAGAGGAAGAAATGATCCAGGCTGCCATTGAAGCTTCCAAAAGAGATGTTGAACTACAGAATATTCAAGTTGGCTTTGTTTTTTCTTCTTTAATTTGGACTTACCATTAATTTATCCTGTTTACTCGTCTGTTCGGTTATCTATGCAAAAATAACAATTTTTTCTATCATTTCAGGGCTTGCACGAGGCTGGCCCACTGCAGGAGCCATCTCAGCGCGATGATACTGATCTTGTACATGCAGTATCCTTATCTTTGGAGTTTAATGATCTATGGTTTTACTTTTTTTGTTGCAAATTTTGTTTGCTGCTGATTTTTTGTGATACTATCATGTTAAATGTGAATACAGACAGCAGAGCAGGAAAAATTGCAAAGAGAGACAAGTATCAAGGCTGGAGCATCTGGTTCTGTTTCTGATGAGCGTTTTGAGGTGGAAGAGCTAGGGAAATTTGATGCGCCAAATCGAAGGTATCTTTATAAATTGGTGTATTAGTCATGGGTTCTTTGTGACTAATTGATTAGTTGACCTAAAAAATTCTGCAATACCTGACTATATTATCCGAGTTATCTAAACCATATACAAATATTATCCAAAATAAGAAAATTTTCTTTTAACCTGATGTGACCTCTTCTGATTCAAATTGATGCCAAAATTAACATAGTTAATTATGATTGGCTTTATATATTAATTATGATTGGCTTTATATATTGAGCCAGTCAACTATAGATCCTAATATGATCCCTATTGAACGAGCCATTTTGGAATTTGAAAATCCCTTTACTCAACAACGACGTGTCATTAGCCCAATGCCAGCTTCCCGCCTTCGTGGAGTTTTGGGGATCAAATGTGCTCAATCTCAATTTTATTATAACGGAGATTGTTCTTACCTGATCCTTGGTTGCAAACATTATCTACTATTTTTCAAAAGTAAGCGTGCAAATGCTTTGATGGTCCATTTAACTAAATCCATTACAATCTGTAGATTAAGATTTATAAATATTTGTCTTCATTGAGAAATCTTAAAACTCAAGTATAACTTAAGATAAGTAGAACAAATACGAACAAATCTATTGATAAGTGTAAGCCTTTTGTTTTTGATGGTTTTGGTCCATCAAGGAGACCAGTTAGGAGAATTTCATATGAAATTGTTGTAGTAGAAAGGTAATGATATGCTTCTTTAATGCTAGTTACGTTCTTTTGTTATGCTATCATTATTGGGATTGGGGCAATTGTACTGATATATTCTGAGTTATCAATTTTTCTCCAAAATCTCGCCTCATGTGCGCAAAAAATTTGTTAATAATCTATTGAACTTTACTCCATTGTCTTTTGTCTCTTTTTCAATCTACAAGGCAAGGTGTAGAATCTTCTCACAATTTGACTCGTCAAATAAAAGAAGCTGGGAGTTCATCCTTCCAAGAGGAAGTCTATGAATTGGATGAGCAACCACTGGTCCGAAATAGGCCAAGACGTAGGTCTTCTGCTTCAGCTATGGCTAGCAGAGAAGTAGGAGAGTCTGAAGCTAGTCCTGCTCTGAATCCTCTACAACCTACTGTTGCTAGCCAGTCACAAACTAATGGAAATGCTTTCCCTGATGAGGTAGTAATATCTCTTCGCTCCATTATAATGTGGGAGTTAGTTGAAAAATTCAGAGATATCTGCGACACATACATTTTGATGAAAACGCTAACGAATAATTTGAAAAAGAATGATAGTTAAATGCTGTAAATATTCCCCTTATCAACTATCAAATGCTTTTTTGCAGTGGGGGGGTATCTCCTCCGAGGAGCACGATGAAGCAGTCATGCTGGAGGCTGCCATGTTTGGTGGACTTCCTGACAGGGGATTTCGTGTACCATATGCTCCGCATCAGATGATGCACCCTGGTTTTGACACAACCTGGAGAATGCCTCGTCCCCCCTCACCAAGCCTAGTTGCTCAGCGTGCTATTCGAGACCAGCAGGTATGAGTTTTGAAATCTAGAGTGCGTTTTTTTTTTTTCTTTTTGAAAAAAATACTGATTTCTATTTGCACTTAACATGTAGGATGATGAATACCTTGCTGCATTGCAAGCTGATAGAGAAAAGGAATTGAGGGCTATGGAGGAAGAAAAAGCAGCTAGGAAAGCGGCACTGGATGAGCAGAGGAGAAAGGATGAAGAATTGCGGATGAAATTAGAGGAGGAGCAGGTGACATTGCAATTTCTTGCACATCTTATGAAGTCAATTTTTATTTTAACACGTGAAAGCCAAATCTCCCCAGAAATGATGTTATTCCTTTAGCCCATTCTGTTTCTTAATTGAATCTTGGGTTTTCATGTACTTCACGATAATGATGGCTTTTATCTTGAGTTTATGCTCTTATCAATTTTTTTCTCTCGTGTTTCCAATCAAGCTTTAATTGGAAACAGCCTTTGATAGTACAAGGGCAAGGCTGCACACATACGATCCCACTACCATACCTATCTAGGTGGGAGTCACTCTATTGGCATTGGGGCAATGTAATGTTGTGTTAGTTAGCCTATTGACGGTGTAAAATTCAATTGTAGCTTTCTTTATGAAATGACTAATGCCCTTTGTTAAGAAAGATTATCGACACAACTTGGTCTAAATGGCTATAGCATGTTCACCGGTTGCTATCATGTGTGTAAAACTACGTAAGTTGCATCTTATGGGACTAATGTTCTATCGAGTGCTTTTTCTTTTCTCCCTCATACATCAATTAATGCAATGACTTGATATTTTATTTAGTATAGTCATCTCCCGATACTTGGACTATCTTAACAATTTTGACGCTACTGAAAAATGTTCGGTATTATTTCTGGATTGTTCACTGGTGATTCTCTATGGTCCAATCTTTATTTATATACTTTCTATGAGTTAATTAAAAATTCTTCTCTGCTAGGAGCTTGAGAGACAACTGGCTGCAAAAGAGGCTTCTCTTCCAGAGGAACCATCATCTGATAGTGAGAATGTAGTCACTCTTCTTGTTAGAATGCCCGATGGAAGTCGACGAGGCCGCCGATTTCTCAAGTCTGATAAATTGCAGGTATGTCCTGTGAATACTTGCTTCTGATTGGATTTGATGACTCTGGCAATCTCGTTAATGGCTGGCTAACTGATCGTTGTATCTGCAGTCTCTCTTTGACTTCATTGATGTTGGGAAAGCCGTCAAACCTGGAATTTATCGAGTGGTAATTTTCTACTTCTCATCTACTTGTTCGAAAAGAATCAGTTGTCTAATTGCCTCGCGAATCCTCACTTGAAAAAAGCGAATTATGGTCGGTTTTAGGATATTTTAACCATTTTGAGGGAAGCACAAAACCAAAAGGCGAACTAACTAACGAGTTATGTTTCACTGAAAAGAATTATTATGCTTTAACCTTGTCGTATCTTTCTTGAATATCACATCGGACTTTTTTTATGTGGCACCGACAGGTAAGGCCATACCCTCGCCAAGCATTCAGCAATGAGGAGAGCAGCTTAAGCTTTAGCGATCTCGGCTTAACAAGCAAACAGGAAGCGTTGTTCTTAGAGTTAATTTAAAGATGACACCACAGAACTTGTAGAGAAATTCAAATGTTTTTATCCACTCGGTAATTTGTAGAAATATATGATCTTCATGCACATGGAAGTTGGATCATCTGACTGCCAATTATAAGTACAAGTAACTCCCATGTGTTAGGAGGAGTGGAAATGGAAAAACACGGTCAGGGCAGCGTTTCATTGCCCCGGTTGATGAATTTGTTCATTTGGATGATTGATTGTTTATCTGTTTATGTTTCTTGCTGCATACTGTGTTGCACAGCTTTGCACAACAGAAAGGAATATAGGAAGTTTTGTGATCAACTTTGTTGCCATCTTTGATGGCATTAGATACCTTATTGAGCATAACCGATCAGGTATTGGCCTCATAACAAAAGTCCGATTTTCCTTGAATTCTCGAGTCTGGAGGAGATACCCGATTGGATATTGAGCATACTCGATCAGGTATTAGGCTCGTTTCTTATACGACATCGTCTCTTGCTCTACTTCATGTTGGCAGTCTCCTTCAATGCTCTACTTTATGTTGGCAGTCTCCTCCTTCAATGGTTCCGTTAAGTCCAATTTTTCCTTCTTTTCAGCACATTACTTTCAAGACAGAAATGACCATTAAAGAGCCTTAAAACACAATATAAATAAGAGAAAATACATGTAAAATATTATTGTATCAACAACCAATAAAGGCAATGGTCAAGAAAAGTATGTGTGAATGGTCTTGAAGGCTAAGACTTTATATCAAATATAAACACAACATATATTAAGAAAAGTCACACTATCATCATTATTGTCAATATTGTGTTTGGATAGAGAGAAATAGAGGTAACGAAAAGAAAATGATTTAAAAGAATGAAAAATCTATTATTGGATAACAAAAAGGA
Source organism: Amaranthus tricolor (assembly GCF_026212465.1). NCBI lineage: Eukaryota > Viridiplantae > Streptophyta > Magnoliopsida > Caryophyllales > Amaranthaceae > Amaranthus > Amaranthus tricolor. Next base: position 11,107,335 of record NC_080063.1, on the reverse strand, counting down.
AGGTGTAGATTTGGAGGGGAAGGGATGGAGGGAAAACATGAATAAATTTTGTAAAGAAAATAATTTCTCCTAAAATGGAAAATTTTGATGGAAAAACATTCATTTTTCTTACTTTTTGCTTCGCTTTCCTTCTAAACAAATTAGATCACTCTCTTTATTCCTCCTCTTCTTTTCCCTTCCTTTCCTTTCTCTTCACTTCTCTTTCCTTTCTTTCTGTTCTTTTCTAATTTGCTATTTAAATATAGTGTAAATAACTAAATAGTAATAGCAACAATTAATTGTTAGAAAGTGAAATATTAGTAGAATATTTTATTTTATATTTTATACTATTCTGATTTATTTTCTTTAATTTTAATATTTTGTAATATGTAGTTTTCTTATTAGATAGTCAAATTATGTATAAATAGAGGTTTTCTTCTTATTGATAAATTAATACAAAACAAGTATTCAAAACTCAAATCAATCTTTATTTTCGCATTATGATTTTCTTCATGGTATCAGAGCAAAAATTAAACCAAGAAAAAACCAAACTCTCAAAAGATGATTTCCTTGGAACGAATGTTCCAAAGTATCCAAACATATAACCAAAAAAATTCATACTTACCCAAATATTTCTAAAACTTTAAACCCAAAAACACAAATCAAAAGGGTCACAATTGAATCTCATGCCGAAAAAAAATACCAACAAACCAATAATCGAAAGGGACACACAAATCACAAACCCACACCGGGTGGCCGCCACAAAGGTGCCGATGAACCAGACCGACGGGATGGTCACCCCAGTTGGGTACAGTGAGTCAAGCAAAAAACAAGGGGTTTATGAGGAGAGAGGGAAAAAATCAGAAATGGGGAGGAGGGATTGTAGGGTTTCCAAAAATAGCTCTTTTTATAAGGAGGAACCTAACCCTACCCCAACTCGAATACCCGATTCCTCTACCCGTAGACTCGTGTGCCCCATTTTTCCAATCCAGCCCATCTTCGTACCTAAATCCAAAAAAAGACCCATCAAATTTCTTTACCCATTTCTTACCCTTTAAAAATGTGGCTTTTTTTTTATATCTAAACTTCAAAAATTGAAAATTAATTATGACAAATTTGGCAAAAAGATTGTCAATGTTTCCTTTGTAAAATCAAAATATCAACTAGCAGACTTTATGTCCAAGGCGATTAATTGGCTCAAAAGCTTTGCAGAATATTTTTGGCAAGTTCGGTCTCAGTGATCCCAAGACCAAACTTGAGGGGGAGCGTAGGAAATTAGAATATCAGTAGAATATTTTATTTTATATTTTATATTATTCTAATTTAGTTTATTTAATTGTAATATTCCGTAATATTTAGTTTTCTTATTAGAAAGTTAAATCATGTATAAATAGAGGTGTTTCTCTCATTAATAAATTAATACAAACCAAGTATTCAAAACCCAAATCTATCTTTATTTCCACATTATGATTTTCTTCATTAATAACTTCTTTGTTTATAGTCGTATTGTTACTAATCTTGCCTAATAGGAGTAACAACAATAAAAGTTGTCTCCAGACTCGATTCTTATAGAACATGTCTATAAAAGTAAGGCTTACTTTCCAACTTAAACAATACATGTTTTTCTTTGTATTGGATTTTTAAAAAACAATTATGAACATACCATTAGTGAAGAGATATACTTCATTGAAATATTTGTATCTTGATTAGATGTATATTTTTGTAAATTGTTAATTCCTTATAAAATTATTAGCAAGTCTTGTATGAGTAAGATGAGTCAAATAATTAGTTTATTTATGTAATTGATTACTTTAAAATTAAATATATATTAAAAATTGTCTTTTTAGAAAATTTATGTTAGAATAATATTCTATTTGTGAATTTATGTCAAAAAGCATAGGAAAATCAAGAAAACAAAAGAAATCCAACGGTCATATCCACGAGTGGGTGGGGTAACTAATAACCAGACAAACACGTGCAATCCTCGTGACTAGTATGAATTTGTTAACACACTTCCAGAAAAGTAAAACCAAACTCCATCCTCCCTCCCAAGTGTACGTAACTTCCTTCCTTTGCCTCCTCAACGGTCATATCTCACGACATACTCCAACGGTCATATTCCCATCAAAATCCCAACCGTCTAATCTCAATCCAACGCCTCTACCTTCATCAGTTCCCCTCCCGAATTTCACTACTACCCATCAGTAATAAAAGCACCCCAAATGACGGTCAACAAAGTAGCTTTGATAGGGACAGCTATGGAAGATACACAATGATTTTACATTCAAAAAGTTAGCTTCTTTCCTTCTTACTCTCCTTCCCTTTTCTTTCCTTATATAAAAACAACCATTGTTTAGCAATTTCAGCTTTTTGGGGGTGTTTTAATTTGGGTTTTAAGCAATGTTCCTCTCATAATCTTTTACCAAATTGTTTTAATCTTAGGAAGTAACTGAAGATATGGAATTCATGGTGAATGATTCAATTTCTGAATTGGGTTCTTCGATTCATCACAATTTCAGCTGCCAATTTCAAGATCAAGTATGTTTCTTCACTTCTTTTGATTTTGTTCCCATGAATCTTCATTAATAATCTTGGAATCCGATGATTTTTAGGCTTTTTTAGTTTATTATTGATTGATTATTTGATTGATTGTTCATATATTTTAGGTAATTGAAACTTAATTTCATTCATCTATTCATTGCACATATAATATTTGATTTGTAGAGACTAGTAGAGACTAGAAACACACAAATTTCTCATGTTTTTTCTCTCTTTTACTCATCGGATTCCCTTTGATTTTTTTTTTCCTTGGAATTCAACACACACTCACAATTAGAAATATATAATCTATTTTTTCTGATATTCTTTTGATTTGAGGAATTTGTTCATATACAAATCATATAGTGCAGAGTATTGTTTCTGAATTGTGATTGTTAAACTGCATATATATATATATATATATAGTACTTGGTTTGAGATTTTAGAACAGAGATTATCAGAAAATTAGAGTGTGTGAGAGGAAAAAAGAGAACAAATTGGAAGAAGGTTAGAAGATAAGAATGTTGGCTGGGTGTTCTTCAACATTGTTGTCACCAAGGCATAGATTAAGGAGTGAAGCATCAGCACAATTTCAAGCTTGCCATTATCCATTACCTTCAATGAGCACACAGAGATTGGATTTACCCTGCAATTTCCCAAGAAAAGAAGTTTCTCGTCAGCAATCGATTCGTACTCCGGTGGGTTTATCTGTCGAGAAACCGCTCGAAACGAAGACATTGAAGCAAAGCATTCGGGTTCCATCATCGCCAGAGGGAAGAAGAGAGATCAAGACTGAGTTTTGGAGGGGAAAAGGCAAGAACTTGAAGAGGAGATTAACTGATCAAGGGTCTTTTGATGAAGATGATGATGATGTTGGGAGAGCTAAAAGGAAGAAAAACAGCTATGATTTTGGAGATTCTGATGGATTTTCTCCTAAAAGTAAGGATTTTTTGAACTTAAGCCATCTGGGTAGTGAAAATTTCTGGATTCAACAACCTGGTTTTGGAGTTGTTAACTTCCCTCAAGTTCCATTTTCTATTTCCTGTTCAGGGGAAGAAGAAAGGGTGTGTTTTGCTCCTTCTGATGTTATTTCTCCTCCACCATTATTACACAATCCTTGGGTTGAAACTGATGGTACTGAGATTACTGAATATGGTGGAGAAAAAGATGGTGAGCCTAGTCATGGGCCTGTTACTACTACAGCTTCTGGGTCTAGTTCATCTTCAGAGAGTCACAGCTTGGGTCTTAGGCTGAATGAGAACATTTCTGAGCATGGATTTGGAAATGGGTCAATGAACCCTAACCCCGGTGATGGTTCCAGGGCTGTTCTGACCCACAACAATGATGGTGAGATCGAGCAACAAGCGTTCGAGCTAGTCAGCTTTCTTATGAGCTGTGTTGAAGCTATTGGATCAAGGAATATTCCGGGTATCAATCATTTTATTGCCAAGTTGGGCGAGCAAGCTTCTCCGAGGGGTTGGTCTACAATTAGCCGACTCACAGCTTACTTCACTGAAGCATTAGCCTTGAGGGTAACGAGGTTATGGCCTCGAGTTTTTCATATAAGTGTTCCAAGGGAGCTTGATCGATTCGATGATGAATCGGGTGCAGCTGCATTGAGGCTTTTGAATCAGATCAGTCCGATTCCTAAGTTCGTTCACTTCACTGCTAACGCGATGTTATTGAGAGCGTTTGAAGGCAAGGATAAGGTGCATATTATAGACTTTGATATCAAGCAAGGGCTACAATGGCCCGGCTTTTTTCAAAGTTTAGCGGCAATGCATAATCCTCCGAGTCATGTTCGGATCACTGGGATAGGAGAGTCGAAGCAAGAATTAGTTGAGACGGGAGATAGGTTGGCTAGCTTTGCCGATGCATTTAATCTGCCTTTTGAATTTCACCCGGTTGTTGATCGATTGGAGGATGTAAGGTTATGGATGCTCCACGTAAAGGAAGGCGAAAGCGTGGCAGTGAATTGCATATTTCAGCTCCACAAAACTCTATACGACTCTAACAATGCAGTGTTTAGAGATTTCATGGGTCTAATTCGAAGCACTAACCCAATAGCTTTGGTTATGGCCGAGCAAGAAGCTGATCACAACGAATCCACATTGGACATGCGGGTTTGTAATTCCTTACGTTACTACTCAGCTATATTCGATTCCATCGATGCTAGCCTTCCATTTGATAGTCCAGCAAGGGTGAAGATCGAGGAAATGTTTGGGCGTGAAATTAGGAACATAGTTGCTTGTGAAGGGAGCGACAGGATCGAAAGGCACGAAAAATTTGGGTCTTGGAAAACGAGGATCGAGCAAGAAGGGTTCCGGTGTATGAACACTAACGAAAGAGAGGTATTTCAAACCCAAATGCTGTTGAAGATGTATTCAAACGAGAGCTACATTGTTGAACAACAAGGGAATGAAGCAATTACATTGAGATGGATGGATCAGCCGCTTTATACTGTCTCTTCGTGGGCTTATATTGATGCTGGTGCAGGGACTTCTTCGGGTTATTCTCAGCCGATTTGATCAGCTTGCGGATGAATTTTGCGCGACAGTATAGGAAATACAGTTACAGAAGATTGAATTCTTTGTAGGTGTAGAGGGATTCTTTGATTCTTTTATGCAGATAAAATTATTTTTTTTGGTGATCAGCCAGGATTCAGTTCTACAGGATATTGTTAGTTTTTTCTTTACTTATTATACAGATTTGTGATTGGTTCTTTTAGGCTAGCTAAATTGTGAAGCATAGTTAATTCATTAATCAATTCTTTGTGTAATCAATTCTTTGTAGTATGTATTCAGGATCCATATTTATTAGTCCATTCATTTGTTCGTTATTCAGAATTATATGGAATAAAATTCGATCTTTATTGAGGTTTTTTTCAACATTTTGTTCATGAGTAAATAAGTAATTATATATGTGCTCTAATAGTATTATTTATTTAATGTCTGCAAAATTAATAAGCAAACGAAAAAGATTAAAATATTATTATTATTTTAATAGCAAACAAAAAAGATTAAGCTTAAGCATATAACATTTCATTACCCCAATGTCATTAATTAATCTTTCTCGTCTCTATTAAAAATCAAACACCTATTGCAAAGAGAAAGCCTAGGTTAACTTTACTTTAAATATTTATGAGCCTTTTTAATTATATAATATATATATATATATATATATATATATATATATATATATATATATATATATATATACATCAACCTATTCAACATACCCTGCTTAGTTCAGATTGAACAATTTAGAAACCAAGATTTATTTGTGTACTGTGTATTGTGTAGCGTGTGTCTCTCTTTAGTGAATGACATTGGGCCTTCTGTATGGGCCTAACTTTAAAGATATGCGCTTAATTTAAGGACTTCTTGCTCCTTCAATAGAGTTTTTACACTGAAGATATATTCTTGTGACAGACCGTAATCGGTGAAAGTTGAAACAATCTCAAACAAAAAATTTATATTATCGCAATATGTATTATGAACTATCTAATCCATAAATAAAGTGCGTCTTATACAACAATTTATGATTGTTGACTAAAAGTGTAGATGTAAACTTCAGTCTAAATATAGTTCAATACACAAAACTAACTGAAAATAACTAATTTTGGTATTTTTCTTGAATCTCTTAAAAAGATCCTTTAGAAGTTAGAATAAACTTAAAAAAGTTCATATGTATTTGAAAATTTTAATCATAGATATGTCAAATTAGTGATGGACCTATAAAGAGGCATGTCATGATCCTTCCCTACCAAAGCAAATTTGTTTTAAATTCTTGAGGCAAAAAAAAATATAAATTAAAATTAGAGACTTCAGAAAAGAATATTATAACAATGCATAACGTTTGATTAATTTAATTATAAAAGCTAAACTTTTGACTATATTGAGTCAAATGCAAAATTAAGAACAACTATGTAGAATTGCTTATTGAACCCCAAGAACAATGGTAGAACGTGTTATGTGAAAATTGAACTAGAGATACAATATTAAAAAATTAAGTTCATGAATAATAATAAAATTAATTAAATCACACATAAAATTTATCGAGATCCGTTCAATATGAGTTGACAGTCCTCCCTAGTATTAAAGTATATAACATACGAGTATTTATTTTGAGACTTCGACCATGAACTGATATTTAAAATGTTAAGGATACATAATATACCTAACAAATAAACCTGTAATGTTTAATGTTTGATATAAAATTCTATTGACGTAATCATTCAAAAAAATAATGGTTGGCTTACAACACATAGTTTTAAACTCCACCGGAATGCTTAGAGTCAGACAACAACGACAGTGGACACTGGATGCACATGTAAAGCATTCCTAGACTATTAGTCTATTACTATACTCCTATATTTAGTAATAATTGGGGTATAAATTAAGCACTAAAAAAGCTGGAAATGTAATTAACTTAATATCTAGGCCACGATGCCCAAGTTGTGAACAAAAGCCTACTATCAACTAACAATTACCATAATAATTTAATTAACAGCTAGTTTATATGAGATTGTCTCACTGTGAGTTGAGTTTATATTATTAGTCTATTTCTTTAAGTGATTATTTTAAAATTATAAGTAATCACTTTAATAGACTAAATATACATAGATTAGCCTAATAAAAATAGTTTTATCATTAGACCGTCTCATTTAAGAATTTTTATATAATTAATGTATTAAAAATATAATAAAATAATATAACAAAAAGTCTTATTTAACAAATTAAACATGAATAGTCTTAGCCTAAAAAAACGCAAATTACAAACTTAATCTCACATTACATTCACTCCAACACAAAATTATTTCCACCTACTCTCCATGTAGTATGGCGTTTTTTTTCAATATAATTTACTATGGCACATAGCGATATATCATTTACAATAAACCGCTAAACTGCTATGTGATATAGCAATTTATTTATTACTTAAAATTAGAAAACACACATATTTTGAGAAGATTATATAAATCGCTAAGTGACATAATAATTTATGAACTGCAATATCACTTAGCAGTTTATTAAAACTTTTAAAATCAAATATTAAATATTGTTAGAGATTTGAATCTTAAATCTATTGTTTAATAGTTAGGGATGCAGGCGGGGCGGGTCTAATAGGAGACCCGCCTCATCCCCGCCCCATCGGGTCCCGATTTGATGGGTCATGGGACGGTTACGAGTATAAAATTCATACCCACCGCGGGGATGGGAATGGGGATGGGTTTTAGGTGATACCCGCCCCATCCCTGCCCCGCCCCGCCCCGCCTCAAGATATGTACAAATTTTGGGATATATGTTTGTTTGAGACTTTGGATATGTAATTGTTTGAGACTTTGGATGTGTGTTTGTTTGAGACTTTATGTATTATGGGTTTTAAGGCCCAAATGATTGAATATAAATATGTGGCACAGATGGGTATTCAGCGGGGATTTGACGGGTGGTGGGGCGGGAAAATTGAGTATTAGATGGGGATGGATACCCAGATGGGTGGTGGGGCGGGGATGATTTTAGGTACAAACCCATCGGGGAGGGGAGGGGAAAAAAAGTTATACCCACAGCGAAGATAGGGACGGAGATGGATATTGCATTAACATATGGAGATGGGGATGGGAATTCTAATCCCCGCCCCACCCCGCTCCGTTTGCATCCATATTAATAGTAAAATATTTTAATTCACCTAAGTTATAAGAACTTCCTTATAACATGATCATTGTTTTTGAAATTATGTTTTTTCCTTAGAATATTAAAAGTTAGAAATGCATTTATCAAAATCAATGTCATAGGGTCTGAAACATGTAATCACTTACTCATCTCATAGTAAGCCTTTTCAACTGAACAATAAGATAAAGCGATAAGAATGAGTAAACTAGTCGCAGACACCGAATTTATGTCCTAAGACATTTGACGTTTATCTTTGTCATGATTTTTTTTGTGTCTTTATGATTTTTTTTTATGTTTATTAGCTCGACGTGTTACTTATCGTACCTTAACTTATTTTATTTTTGACTTTACATGGGTTTTTTATTTTCATTTGCAATTCGAGTTAAAGATTTCACGAGTTATATTGTCTCTTACTCTCGTTAGATAAGAATTTGATTTGCCATCATCCAACATTCTCCAAACTCTAATTATAATTTATATTAGCTAGATATACCGTAGATATGATGATGATAATTTTATAATTAGAGAGGTCTTTAACAGGAAGAGCATACGGTCATGACTCTTTTGTGTTTCCTAATCTTGACGCCCCTACACCACATATAGAAGGGTTTATCTAACAAAATTTTATATTAAACTTTATTTTACCCTTAATATATGAATTGTCAAAAATTTCTTTTGTGTTTCCTAATCTTGTTTAAATTATTATATTTTCCAATTGTGATGGAAATATATATAATTCTCATTAATTTAGTTGTGGGTGTGATAATTCTCAATTATATAGACCACTAACAATTACTTTACATTTATCTACGCACTAATGACACCAAAAAGGTTCTTTATGTTGTATTTGTCTTATAAAATTTGTCTCACTTTTCTTTAATTTATTTTACTAAATTTATTTAATTTTGTATTTTTAGCTATCATCTACATTATTTCTTTAACTCATTTCCACACATTTAACTTATACTTTCATCACATTCACACATTTTTTTATTGTCATTTTTCATAATTTTCCTACCAAATATCTATAGTTATTATAAGGTAAATTTAGTGAAACAAAATACGTCACAAAAAGGGAAAGTGTAGATAAAATAGTATAACATGACAGAATAATACTAACAAGATGTTTCGGCACCAAAAAGTATATTATATGAAGAAAGTACGTGTATTGAACTAAAAACAATAGATGCATCAAAGGCCATAAGGCCAACCACTTATCAGAAATCATAACCTTTGAATTTGGTCAAATTCCACTAACCCACAACTACACGCTCACTTCCAAACAACCAAGATTTCATCTCCTTGTTATTACGTTATACACTATTTTACCATTTTTAGTGATCTAGAACTTTCCTTTAATTTGGCCATTCATCTCACCTAAGGGACCCTTATCCCATATGGCCACATCCTTACGATTTAAGGGACTTCAAGACTGATATTATTTTAGATTTTTTTTATTTAATATATTTTGTACTTATTATTTTTCTGATTTATAGGTAGGTTAGATGATTCTTATAGGAAAGAAAAAGACGAAATTAATCTTCTTATAGGTTGTGAGAGTTAAACTGCTCATGTCATGCAATGAAATTCTCTATAGTAGGCTGATTCACAACTTTCAGTTAATTTAATTAATTTATTTGATTCTCGACATGTATGATATAAATACTAGTCGAATCACACACTAGCTCTTATTTGATATGAAGGTTGATCTGTACCACACCGTAAATAACTTGACAAAAAACTTTCAAAAAACAAAACCAACAACATAATTTGTTAAATGAGTTCCAACAAAAATATTTAAACTTTACTTATAATTACAGAAAATAAATCTCAAATTCTATTGATAATTTATTAAAATCGTATTATGATCTTTAAAATCTACTTTGAAATTGCTTAAAATGTTCTTTTAAATAACTATAATTATTCATATTTTTTAAGTCAAACTATTTTATATTACCTATTTTTTAAATATTATTACATATTTTGGGAAAAATATTACTATTAATTGCATATATAATGAAAGTATGGAGCGAAAGAATTGTAAAAATACATTCACTCGTTTGTGAGTTTTCCTTGTCATCACAAATTGTTTGATACCAAATATTGGCCGCATTGCTAATTAACGTTTGACAAATGTGAATTATGGTGGGGTTAAGTGTGTTAAGCATGTGTTGGCATGATTGTTGCTGACTCACTCCCACGGATGTTTTTAATGTGTCATTATCTTTAATTGTGTATTGTCATCAAACGGATTATGAAACATCCACTTACAAGTTAATTTAAAGATAACCTAGGAAAAGGATTATATAATAATTAGTAACATAAAGGAATTACGTATTCCAAACCTTCTAAAAATGCTTTATAAATAATTGAATATTTGTCTAGATTAAATTGTGTATATGAGAGAATAGTAAACACCAAGAGATGTTGGTGGGCAGAGAACTATCAAACAATACGTTGAGTGTTGGGTGACACATTATTTTAGTCATCATCAAAATTCAATATTCTGTCTATAAAATCTGAGTGAGAAAAGATAACAGATGCTTCATATCCGTTTTACCTTTAAAGAAAAAATTACAGAAATATGGTCAAATTTACCCCTAAAAAACTTGTCTCAATTCTATTTTTGAATATAATTAACTTCATCACTTTTACTCTCTATATTCTCTTTTATTTTTATTATAATCTATTATTTAAATTAGTGAGACACAAAAGATTAAGAATCTAAAAAGGGTCTTAAACCATGAATCTATACTTTCCTCTTCGGATTATTGCGTGTTTAAAACCAATCTTAGGATTAAAAAGTTGATTTATTTTCTTCGTCTTCATGTCCATAAACTTAAAAATTAGTACTAAGTGTAAAAGTGAAGAATGTCTAGCACTTTTTACTTTTTTTAGTGATAATTAATTTGAATATAATCTAAATTATATTAATAATTAGATAGACAAAAATATAATTTAGCATTTTTAGACATAGGCACGGACGATATGTATTTTATTTTAGAGATGATTCTCCATACACTTAGGGTCTATACCATACAAGGTATTTGTATAGGTAGCTATTAGTAGTGTAAATGGCTATAGCTATGGGTGGTTGTAGTTGTATAATTATAATTGTTAGAAATTTACTTGTATAAATTGTTGTGTAAATTTATATTGTTCATAAAAATATATAGCGATTGTGGAAGTTGTTGAAATATAAATTGTTGTGTAAATTTATTGTTCAATAAAAATAGCGATTGAGGTAGTTTTTAAAATATAATCTGCTGTGTAAATTTATATTGTTCAATAAAAATAGCGATTGCAGTAATTGTTGAAATATAATTTGTTGTAAAAAATATTATGAAAATCTTAAACCACTACTTTTGATTTTAAAATGCTACAAGTTATAACGTTATAAAAACAACTATCTTTACCACTAAATGCTATTTAAAATGATAATCAACTAATAAACTACATGATATTTAAAAAGTAACATGTTAGCCTCATTAAACCACTAACAACTAGATCGAACAGCTTGATCATGATATACTCAAAGCTAACTTGCTTTTGTTTTTTCTTTTGCTTGGGCACGTATGCTTTGATGAGCATCTATAACTACTAATTTAATTTGAGCATCCTACTTAATTAGATTATCATCTACTTACAGCGAAAGCATTTTTAACACCCTATCCTCCCTCTTTTGCACATCTCTAGCTCTTGGGTATCTCATTAAGGTTACCACACAAATTGAATAAAAAGAAAATTATTGTAATTCATTGTTTAATACATGAAAAATATTGAATAGATGACAAAATTAACTTTGACAAATAAATAAATAAATAATTACAAAATGGATTATTTAACGAAAAGAGAGGTAGAAAGATATTTTAATTGATGAGGAATAGAAATTGATTTGATTTGTTAATAAGAGCGGTTGGTTTTGTAGGATGTGGAGACCACAGGCAGCTAAAATGAAAATAATGGTAAAATGAATGGTAAGCAGAAGAGGTTCGTAAACAAGGGGAGATCCACGACTGTTCTTATCAAGTGAAATGATAACGTGCATTTTGTCACAAGTCACATTGTATTTGGTGTCAACAGCTACAGCCCGACAATGCGGTAGCCTGTTCATGTGGGTTTCAGTTACAGTCTCATCCTTCGTACTTGATTAGTACGAGCCGTTATTACTTTTTCTTTACCCACCTCTTTTTTACGGTGGCGGCCTATGGGCCTTTTTTTCCGTCTTTTGTTTATTCGGCCTCTCTTATATGAGATCGTTCTATTTTGAGACGAATTTATGTAAAAGGTATATTATGCTAAAAGTTTTTATTATTGGGCTATTTAACGCAAGTGTATTGCACGTTTCATAATGAGACCATTTCATACAAAATTTTTTATTTATTTACTCTCTCAGCGTCGATTAGTTAGTCCGGGGTGTAATTGGAACATGCTACTATGATTTGCTTCAAAGTGGAATTTGGTTATTTTTAAGAAAGTAGTAATAAATAAAGAGAGAGAATGACTTGCATTGATGAAATTGAAAGAGAGTAAGAAAGCTAAGAGGTATAGATGTGATTAAAAGAAAGTGGTAAGTCATTGTCTCAAAATAGAAATGATGCAAATTAAGTGGGAAAGAACAAAATGAAAAATAATGCTAATTTAATGGGATGAAGGGAGTAAATCAAAGTTGCTGGTTAAGATGTGATAAAGAGTGTTGTCAGCAAAAAATATACAAAGATTAAATTATTTAAAATTAATCAATAGTAGAGATTATTCACAACAGATAAACGATAAGAGGGATTATTCCAGAAAATGTTTCCTAAAATAATCACTAACATTTTTAAAGTGGTCAATTAAACAAATATGCTAACCATATGGAATCTCATGATCAGACAATCTGATACAAGACTTTCTCTATGGATTACTCTCTCCAATTCATATCAATTGTCCCATTTTATTTTTCCACGCTATCCAATACTCTAATCCAAAACCTAAGTATATCTCTAATTTGCATGATTAAAAATTTGATACAAATAAATTTTACATAGAGATGAATCAAACAAAATCTCACATGACTATATATTGACGTCTAGATCAATAATGAAATACAAATAAAGAATACAAGTAACGAATGATCGATGAATAGTGTGTAAAAATTAAATGGGACAATATATTAATGTGAATTGAAGGGGTAATTATTACGGATTTTGCTATATTTTTCATTAGTTTGTACTATGAAATTTGTTACATTTTTATTTTTTTCATGACTAACATTTTTTTTAATTCTCGTTTATACATTTAATTTATTTTGTTATCTCATCTATATATTTCTTTCACTTTTTCATAGAACATCATTTTTTTTTCCTTGTGTTTCCTCAATATATACTTGTTGCAAATATTGTGTGATCTTAGAATACCTCCTTGTTAGTAATTCTTTCTCTATTAAAGTTTCAAGTACATAAATATTAGGAGAAAAGTTAATTAGATGGAGAACATAAAAAAAGGGGCTAAAAATAGTACTGTACAGAAAAATACCAAGTCATTTCCACGTAGAATAGGCACATATAACAGGAACAATAAATCCAAAAATGTGATAGTACAACTTTACAGTTGTCATAATAAAGTTACAAAATAGGAATACAACAAACTCTTGTTATACTTTCAATGTCTTGTAGACTTCTACGGTTCTACACTTCCTTCATATCACTAGTCCATACATCCATCCTTATCTTACGTTATACCCAAGTTCTCGCGAGAAACGGTCTATTTAAAAGACGCATTAGATATATAGGTTAATTAGCGTAATTAATATTTTCTCCGTTTTGAAATACTTCCTATATTTCGATTATAGACGCTATTCATCGTTCAAGTTTATTTTATATATTGCGGCTAATGTGTAAGTAAAAATATAGTCAAGTGTGATCTTGTTTGAATCGTCTAATCGCATACATTATTAATATTAACTTTTATAATTTTTAAATGTGTATAATTCAACGTATAAATAAACAAAATAACACATTGGATTGCGTAAAGAGTCAAATGTAGCAAGTATAATGGAACGGAGGAAGTATAACTTAAAGAAAAAATATAGAATATAAAATTCTTATTTTGAGATCGTCTCTTTGAAAAATAGTTTCTTATAAGAATAACTGTTTAATTTAATCTCATCATTAATTTCATCTTCCAATTTTTATTTTTCATCTTGTTCATCAAATACAATTCTTAAAACAATCGTTACAAATTAGAGTAATACTATATTCGTTCTTAATTATTAGGGCTTTACTGGTATTTTGATTAGTGACACAAGAATTAAAAAAATCTAATTTCAATGTACGTTTGTATAAGTTACTCCTCTGTAAAGTAGGTGAAAAAATGATGATGGGTGAATGAGAATCAAATAGAGGTAAAATAGAGAATTATTAAGTTGCTTTTCGCTAAAGTTAAAAATAATAAAAATATTGTGAAACAACAAAAAAAAAGGTGATAAGTACAAGAATTATGAAACATAGAAAGTATATAATAAAGTTGAGTGAGATATTATAATGAAATCATAATGTTAAATGACATTCTTGCACAAAAAAATATTTAATCCAAAAATTTTATGAGAATACATTTTTTATATTTATAGTGGTAATCATAAAAAATATTTATAATATATTCATAATGCCCAATCATATTTTAGTAAGAAAAACTATTGAATCCAAAATATTTAGACAATATATATTTATTTGTTATACATGACAATTAATACTTGATAAAAAAACTTCTTGTTGACATAATCATTTAGAATATTTGATTGATATATGCTTTGAAATGAAAAAATAAATCAAAAATATTCAGTTGATCTTATCAAAATCAAAAGATAGGATACATATCGTAATATCTAAATTTAAAAGCACAACGAGTTGAAAATTATGTTATGTGACAAAGAAAATAACGCATGCACTAACAGTGATGAGCAAGGAGCAATGCCAATTGCCAAATAGTTAAAGTTAAGAGGGCCAAAATAATAGGAGTACTTTTATAAAATAATCCTAGCTAGATATAATCAAAAATCTTTGATTCACTAGCTAAAAAATGAATTGTATGGGGCTGATCTATACACGAAAGTATGGAGTAAATTTTTTTTTAAGCATTAAGTATATTTTAAGTAAACATTAAAAATAATATAAGTAGACATTTAGAATATTGTAAGTACTTAAGTATTTACTCGGTAGATATTAAGTATATTGTACGTAGACATTAAGCATATAGTAAGTAGCCTAAGTTTTACGGTAGGCATAATATTATACGTACTTTTTCGGTAGGCATTAAGTATATATATTGTAAGCAGGCATTAAAGATGATGTAAATAGACATTAAAGATATATAAGTGGACATTAAAATTTAATAGATTAGATATAAGAGATATCTCTCAAAGAGACGATTTTTCAAGAGACAGCTATTTAAAATATTCACAATAATATACTTTCTTTGGTCCTAATTTTAGATGTAACCTTTTCCATTAATAGGCCAATCATTTGAACACACATTCTTAAAATGATAAGTATAATAATATGCGTATTATCCTCATTAAATTTGATAATGTTTATTAAAATTTTGATCTCTTGCTAATTTTTGTGCTGCCTCACATATACGTTTAGTTAGGACGTGAGAGAATATATATATATATATATATATATATATATATATATATATATATATATATATATATATATATATATATATATATATATATATATATATATGCTTAATAATAAATTAATAATCTAACTTTTTTTATTACAATAATCTAACTTATTATAAACAATCACGCTCGTAGTTTTTATCCAGTTACGTTAATAATGATGTGATATATAAAATATTTTACTAACAATTTTTAATTCTTTAGATTAAAATTTTTGTGATGGATAAGTATACCGAGTAAAAGAAAATCATTAAGAAAAGAAATTCAATTTTATAATGTTTTATAAAAAATACTTATAAATTAACCTCTACCTATAATTAAACGAAAAAATTGTCCTAAATAATCTCAACTATTTTCTATTTGCTGTGAATAATCCTTACTATTGATTATTTTTAAAAAATTCAACTTTTATATTTTTTGTTGATAGCGCCTCTTATCACATTTTAACCGGCTATTGTAGATATCTACTACCATAGAGGAGTAGGGATAAACCAACGAAGGAGCAAAAAATAAGTGAGTGTAACGGCTAACAGAAACCTAGAGTAGCAAGTTAAAAAGTGGTAAGGGGTATTGTTAGCAAAAAAAACATTATTTGAAATTATCAATAATTAGAATCATTCACAACAAATGAACAAAATGAGATTATTCAGTATAATTTTTTCAAAAAAAAGTCTAATTCTTACTTCTTAGAGTATTAATTCATGATTCCTTAACACAACAAAATAAAAAACCACCCATCACTCTTTTACTAATCAACTCCTTTTATATTAAATTGTCTCACTGTAAAATAAATCTATACAAAAAGTCTTCTATATTAAAAAATTTTATTTTTAAGCTATTTAATTTAAATATGAACACATTTTACAAGAACTTCTCATATAAGTATTTGTGTTTACCAATAAAGAATTGTGTTTACCAATAAAGAATAGAGAATAAAGATATACGCGTCCATTTACCGCATCGTAAACGGTGCCACCTTTCTTTTCCGTTTATTGTTTCCTTGTTGTTACCCCCCCTTTTAAAACCACCTCTTTCTTGCACGACCCACTGCATCATAATTCACCAAAACCGAATCTTCATTCAAACCCATTTATTCATTTCATTCAACCCATAAACCCCACTTTAATCCTCCTCCTTGTCTCTCATTCGTTTTCACACACGCTCTTTTTATGAAAATACCCCCTCAAATTCAGGATTTTGATCCACAAGTTACTCAAAATCGATTTTTTTAAAAACCCAGAAGTTAATCTAGGGATTTGATTCATAAATCATTCAAGATCTTTATTATTAGACAACCCAGAGGTTAAATCATTGAAGAAAGCGGTTTCCTTAATGGGTTCGGCTCTTGCGAAGGAATCTGGAAATGGGTCAATCACACAAGAGAAGAAAACGTGTTTAGGTGATTTACCAGAAAGTTGTGTGGCTTTGATTTTGATGAATTTAGACCCAAAAGATATTTGTAATTTTGCTAGATTGAATAAGGCTTTTCAAGGTGCTTCATCGGCTGATTTTGTTTGGGATTCCAAATTACCTTCTAATTATCAGCAAATTATTGAGAATATTTTTGAGGAGAATGATCGCCCGGTTAATTCTTGTAAAAAGGAAATTTACGCCAGTTTATCCCGGTTTAACTCCATGGATGACGGCACAAAGGTTGGATTTTCTTGTGTTTTTTTTTTCCTGCTTACATATAATTTTTTGTTAATTTTAAGAAATTAATCATGGTTTGAATGTATTTTATTAGCCGGGATAAGATTCTAGAATCTAGGATGATACTTTATTTTTTTTATGTCTAAGTTTTGATTAATTTCTTTCCTTTGATGCAATAGAATCAAAATTGATGGTTTTTTTTTTTGAAAAAATTGTTGAATATTGCAGAAGGTGTGGTTGGACAAGGCTACAGGAGGAATTTGTATGGCAATATCTGCAAAGGGTTTATCAATAACTGGAATTGATGATCGAAGATATTGGACCCACATACCTACCGAGGAATCTAGGTGAGAATTGGGAAATTTCTGCTACCTTTTATTTTAAGTTGGTTTAATTTCTTATCAGAATTGTATTGCATATTCTTATGCTTTGGTCATTGTTAATTAGTTTTAAGATTTGATATATTGTCATTGAAGGGCAACTTTCCAGATGCTTGCTTAAGTTTTCCTGATCTGCAAGTCTGAAATTGGTTTGTTAGTTTTTGACAAAAAGTCGAGTATTTTTTAGGATATTGTTGAATATTTCTTTTGATGCCAATCAAGGACCTTGAATTAGTCATTTGATTTGGTTTATTTGGATTAGGATAAGTGTTAAAAATAGGGTTTGGATTAGGATTAAGCTGAATTGGTTTGTTGCTTGTTGGATTACTTTTCATTTAGAAAAATGGTTTTTGGATATAATGCTTGCGGATCGATGGATCAATGTTGACTGGAAACAGTTTTTTTTAGATGAAACGAGTGTTTTTGAGGATGGTGTTGGATATTCCTTTTGATTTCAACTTAAGGACCTTGAAAATGGTTGGATTTGGTCTATTTGGATGAGGATTAGTGTTGGGACTAGTTTTTGGATTAGGATTATGCTGAATTGGTCGGATGCTTGTTGGATTACTTTTCATGTTGTGGATCGGGTTTTTGCATTTAATGCTTGCGAATAGTGATGATGGTGAATAGAATGTTTTTGGGTTTCTTCAACGAACTAATAAATTGTATAATACTCCCTCTATTTCTTCAAGTTTGGTAAAAAGTGTAAAATTTTCTCATATTTATCACTTTCAACAGCAAACTCAAAGGGACGACGGAGTACATAGTTTACGAGACAATGCCCTATGCTGGATGTTTGAGCGTAAATATCAAGAACTCATTGACCATTGTTTGCTTAGAGATATATGGACCTCAAGAACTATGCTTGTTTCTAATTATTCTGTTTATAGATGTACTTAATAGTTTCGGTAACTTTTTAGCATATTTTTCATTTGTGATTTATAGTTGCCTGCTTATTATGTATTTATAGTGCTTGTTGGGTTGTCTAGATGTTGCAACATGCTCTTAACACATGGATGCAGCTCCCCATGGCCTCTTGCTGTCTAGAGGTTGGTTTTTTCGGTTTTCCCGTGTAGGATTAATATCCTGATTGGATGCCGTAAATATAAATGTTTGCATTCAATTTAAAATCCCGGGTTAATCTATTAATTACATGCTAATCCCACTAGATTTGCATATTAAATTGTGGTTTTTTGAGGACATAAGCTTTAGGATTGTTAGTACCCTGCTGCCCTGAGAAAAGAATGATTTTCTTTGTTTCTTGTTATTTATATGTGGTGTATAGTTTAGCTACTCGGTGATTGATATGGAGTTTTTTTTGATGTAATACATAGGTTCTCCACCATTGCTTATCTTCAACAAATCTGGTGGTTTGAGGTCAATGGTGAGGTAGAGTTTCCATTCCCGGAAGGAACGTACAGTGTATTTTTCAGGGTGCAAATGGGCCGGACTTTCAAGAAGTTTGGCCGTCGACTTTGCAACACCGAGCAGATCCATGGGTGGGACGTCAAGCCGACGCACTTCCAGCTCTCGACTTCAGAAGGGCAACGCACCGTCTCCCAATGTTTTCTTGAAGAGCCTGGGCAGTGGCTCCACTACCATGCTGGGGACTTTGTGGTGAAGAATTCTCGGGTGCAGACCCAATTGAAGTTTTCGATGATGCAGATAGATTGCACCCACACAAAAGGCGGTATTTGTGTGGACTCGGTAGTGATATACCCTAGCTCATTCAAGGACAGGCTAAAGCGTTTATGACAGGCTTTAGTATATAGTATAGTCGTTTGTTTAGTTGTAGGAAGCTCTATTAGAATAGGATGTTGATAGAGAGGGATAGCGAGATGCGAGCTGAGTGCCATTCGTTTTTTGTTGGTGTTGAAAGCTCGGTTATGTATCAGAATCTCCGGCTGTAGTTCGTTTATTTTTATGATTGAAAATGAACAAACACAAGTCACTTGAGTCTTTCTGGATTCTCCTTTAATAACAGTTAAGGTTTTTCATTCTGTTCGAGTTCTCTGCATTTAGAGCTCATGAATGGATGCTCAAATAAATTTGTATCAATCCACCTTTCTTACGAAAGATTGTGACAACTACGCTTATTTATCTTGATTTTATTGATTGATTATTTAACTTAGAAAGATAAATAATTTATCCATGTTTCAGATTTTTATAAGTTTATTTGTTTTCTAATGAAAATAATAAGCAATCACAATAACTGAAATGAGTGGCTCAAATTTTGGTACTTTATGCTGATAATTTCAGTTAGGTATTGAGTAGACTGTAAAGTGTATATTTTTATGCTAAAGCTTTAAAGTTCATGACAAACATTAGAATGACGGTTATGGCGGTGCCTTTTGGTTTTTCTTGTTGAGATTTGTCTCGCTTTCGGTGTATTGGTGTAAGATCACTTCTCTTTGTTATAAAAAATGATAATAAAATAGAAAAATTATCCACAATAACTTCAATTTTTATGATTTTTTATAATAATTTTATCTATTGATCATGAATAATCTTAATTTTGAAGTTTATTTTCTTAGAATAAATCCTAATTAGATGAGTTACAATAACAAGTTTTATTTTAAAAAAAATAAATTAAAATAAAATTTCAAAAAAATATTAAAAAATGTTATAAAAAATTTCTAACTTTTTTTATTTTTCAGAAATTTTTGTGTAAATTTTTATATTTTTTTTTCTAATTCTACATTAATTTTCAATTTATTTTTTTTAGTAAATTACCTAACATAGCAAATCATCGTGTTACCCTAGTTCACTCAAGGCAAATACCCAATAAAGTTAAGATTATTCTTAGTTAATTAATAGATTAGATTATTGTAAAAAAAATCATGAAAAGATTGAATTTTTCTAAAAAACCCAAATCCCATTTGTTATGCTTTTGATTACCCAGCTATTTTTGTGAGAGACCGTCTCTAAAAAAAGCGACCTCAAAACAAGAAGGCGAAATTTTTATTTTCTCTTTAATTTGCAAATTGGATTATTTAGCCCATATATCTAATTCGTCTTCGGAGAGATATTCTTTCACAACAATTTGTATTGATTACATCAACTCTAGAGTTTTAATCTTGAATTGCTCTTTATTGAGAAAATAATAAGCAAATCATCCTACCTAGATAATAAGAAAATAAATTAATTTTGCATAAGTGCATAGTGAGAATTAAGGTCTTTTTATTATATGTTATAGGGTAAACGGAACAAGAAAAAAAGTCTACCAAGAATCAAACTCTAAGATTTGATCATTTGAAGTAACTAGCAAGTCTATAGGGTTCACATTACAAATATGAAATATTATTGACGACCAAGATTTGATCATTTGAAGTTTTGAACAATTGATTGAGCGTCACATCAGTATCCTAATTAGAGGATAAGGGAAATCAGATTTGCAGTAAATGAGTAAGCAATTGAAAATATTAAATAGGAAAATTTTTAAGCACTTTTTACAAAAAATTACCTAATTTAATTTTTTTTGCAAAAACTACCTTAAATGATATAAACGTTTGCAAAAAACTACCAGATGACGGAAACCGTTGGTTGACTGTTAAATGAGGCATTGACTTTGCATGTGATAAGCATGTGACAGATTAAACCCTCTAAAATAACAATTTCATTTGTTCTAACCTACAAAAAATTAAATTGACAAAAGGAGGGCATTATTTTCCTAAACTAAAAATAAAATCGTCCATGAACAAACCCAAAATTAAAATCAACCTTATCATTAATTGCTTTAGGATTATTCACAATTGAAGACTGGCCATAACGAACTATATATACTCCATTAATTACGGCGTCGTCTTAGCTTTGAAGGAGGAGTAATGGCCCGCAGTAGTTCGAAAATCCCGAATTCCTTCTATGATGAACTTAGCTTTGAAGGAGGAGCAAACATCACATTGTTGTCTATGATGAACTTTATCATCAGAACTACTAATACTTCTTCCATTAGCAGAAGAAGAAGCAGCATCATGGCTAAATCGCCTTAAACCTCCATTCAAATCATAATAAATATTTATTGAATTTAAACTCAAAGAATTTTCTCAATCTCTCTTCCACTTCCACCATTTCCGTATAATCAAAATTCCTTCTATGAAACACCACATTGGGAACAACTTCACCAGTAGAATCATTTCTTATTGAAGAGAAAATGAATTTATTGGTTGGGATAGCGATTTGATGATGATATTGATCATTGTGTTCCAGATAGATTGTAATTTGATGAGGTAATTCATAAAAATTAGGGTTGATTGCAATTGGGATTGTACCCCAATCTGTTTCTGTTAAGCCATTTAAGAATTTCACTCGGAAAAGAGTAGACAAATATCTTTGCCAATCAAACAATAAAATATCTTAATTTGATTTGGGGAATAATTAGTGTTCGAAAAGGAAAGGAGAAGAATCAGAGTTCTTGTGATTTCAAGGGGAAAGAGGAAATAATTGGGAAAAATCTTGTTTTCAAACAGAAGAAATCAATGCCTTAAGTAATCACGTGAGACACGTGCTGGTCAACTAACAGTCAACTAATGATTTCCGTCATCTGGTAGTCTTTTGCAAACGTTTGTGACATTTAAGGTGATTTTTTGCAAAAAAAATTAAATTATATAGTTTTTTTACAGGTACTATAAATTAGATAGTATTCAATAACTTTCCCTATTTAATATTTATATTTTAAGGCAAAGTTAGAATCCAAGTCTAAAGAATGGGTCTCAAGCTTGGGTCTAAAGGTAGGGGTTGGGTTCGATCCAAACCTCCATTTTTATTTTTTGAGATCCAGACCAAACACAAACCTATTGGGTCATACAAAATAAACTCAAACCCTAAAAATAGAGGCGAGTCCAACAAGATTCCCTAATTGCGTGGTACACAATATTAACTAAAAATTGTAACCATTGCTTTAAATTTCAAGGTAAATAATCGTTTCATATACTATAAAAAGACCATAGCTTAAAGAACAAAATTTGCTAAACATCCGGAATAGCCCAAGTACAAAAACCAGCTGCTAGTATGATGCATTTCTGAAATACTAATCAGCGGGGTTTAAGGAAATGTTAAAATGAACAAAAATGACTTCAGTTCATGTGATTAAATTTCTATCGAACAGCTAACTATATATATAAGTACAATACCGAATTTCTATCCTATTATCTCCTCATTGATAAGTTTGCAGTGGCGTTCAATCAGATATTCAAACTAGGATTTAAGTGCAACGGAAGAGTTTTCAATCCCAAGTCTCTGAATATATACCCTTTCCCAAATGGGTGGAGAAAATGCTCATCATCTAGCATTAAGGCTCTCAAGTATGCAAAGAGATTACTCATTATTGTTATGCTTCTTGTAGGGCATGAACTTGTGGTCTTTCGCAGTGTTCCTCCTCCTCTTCTTTTCGATAAAAGAATCTAGCTTACCAGAAGCCTGATCAATGACAAATTAAGTTAATGCGTAAGATAATTTGTTTTTTAAATCATCCAACCAGTCTAAAAAGAAAGCAAATGATGAGTAATACATACCTGAAGTTTATTGTACTTTTCAATGTGCAATTGTTTTCGGATATCAGCTGCAAAATGGAAAGCAAATCAGCTCGTGCTTAACACCACAATACAATAATACAGTGCAACAGCTTGAAAGTTTTTAATGTATTTTTCTCATTCTACATATTATACTGAGCTTATCACTATTATGGGTAAAATAAACGAGCAACTAAATGACCACATAATTATATCATATCTACAATAATAAAAAATGAAATTTAAACTATGAAAATATAATTTCTGCTGATCTTCTAACCCAATGAAATAAAGCCATAAACCAACATTAAAAGCTGGCCAAAAAGTCACTTTTCAAACACACCCTATCGATCTCAAGTGACTAGGCAAGTCTATTCTCCAAATGAAAATAGCAAGCCAAAAACCTCAATACCCTCCACTTCATTTGTAAATTTATGAATATTCTCAATTTGTAATATGTGAAAGTTCCCCACCCAACTTTCTAAAGATGCTCAAATGATTAAAGATGCTCTAATCTACAAAAACATGACACAGTTATAGACTTATAGTTATCCCAAGCCCAATCCAAATGCCTTGCTTCTATGAAGTACGGATATAAGGAAGCGGCCTATGATGACTATTATGACGCTTCAGTAAGTGAAACCCACAATCTACAATTCAACATATGAAAGGTTAAGTAATGAGTGGTGGCCAATGGAGTGGTCAGACAAGGAAAACCAAAACTGCCAAATTTGTTAGAATTTACAATTGGGCAAAATAATTCTTTATTGATACTAATACTTTATTTTTTAAGGACGACATCACTGTGTTACAGCTCCATGTTCCCTTTGCTATGCTTCCAATTGTTCATAGTTGCTTAGTGAAAACTATTTCTTTTTGGTATTTCCCCCTTTTTCAACAGTAGGTCTTTGTTAAAATTATTTTAAAATTATTTTGTCACTTAATTCATCACAGCATATTCTTTCATAACCCCACAAAGCACACTTCACATTGTCAAATGAATCTAGTACAGCACAAACAAAGAAATTAAGACCAAGAAATAGTCTTAATTCTTCATATTCATGTAAATCTACATTATTTATATTAGAACTTCGAATAAAATCAGAGTCAGTAACTAAGTAGGCCTTTAAAAATATCATGATATGCAGGAGGAGAGATCAGTTAGTAGTCCAAACAGACTAAAAGGAAATATTTAGCATAGCATTGACATTTGCAGATGGATATTAGTAAAAAGTAACATTGAATAGCACCAACAGATTGAACAAAATTAACAAAGCCTTCATCCAGTACAGCCTACAGGACAATAAGCAACTCCTGCAGATGCTTGATTTCATACTACTTTCACTCTTACAAAAGACACTTGAAATTGTCTTTAAGAAGTTGAAACACATAAAACAGCAGAGGATACAAATAATAATTTCAGTGAATAGGACAATTTTGGTGTGTTGAAGCCAGGAGCATAAAAGCTTGATTTTTTTCACTATAATTACACTTTGTATTTTACTTATATTTTAACCCCCAACTAAGGTGCTGTCAAACCGGCTAATCCAGCTGATACAATTGTGTACAAAAGGCGTAACAAACTACCATACTGAGCTGGCATATTTTAGCTATTTTTCTGTTTTAAGAAAAAGTTCCACAAGGGAATCTTTTTGTGTAACCACCTTTATTTTTGCAACAAGTTTGTTATGTTTTGGGGGCTTTATATACCCTTATGTAACAATGAGGAAATCATTCAGAAATTAATACACAAAAATCCTTCTCTCTCTTTTCTTATCCTTCTTCTGTCCTTTTCTTCTTTCTGTACGCTTCTGTATCTCTTCTCTTTCTGAAAATTCTTCTCTTACTCTCTAAATTCTCTCTCTCATATTCTGCTACTGTACTTATTCGGGTTCACCACATGTGCTTACATTAAAAATGATTAATCACAAAGCCCTAAAAGCTCGCTACCAAAATTTCACCAATTCCATTTCAAGCATTCTAATAAACCCCAATGAACATTGAATGCATCTTCACTATGTCCAATCTACAATATAGATGGCTATATACCCACATTGACTAAAATACAGAAAGAGAACACGAAAGAGAAGGAAAAAAAATTACATTTCTTGAGATAAAAGGGACGCTTTCCTTGCTTTACCGCTTCCCTCACCCTCCTTTTATGTTCAGAAAGAATTTGAGCTTCCCTCAGCTTTGATGAATTAGACCTCATTTGTTTGTCCTAAGAAAAAACCAAATGGAAATTTTTTATAGAAATATAGTAAGAATGCTACGCTTCAAGCTATAAGTATAAAGAAAATCAAACTACTTAACAGATGCTCATAACCAAATCTTTGGAGTAAATTACTTACAATCCATGAAATACGATCCTTCAATTCTTGAATGACTTCAGGGTCTTTTGATGACCCCAGCAGCTTCTTTAATTCCTTTAAAACCGACATTTTAAGATAATGGGTAAGAAATAAAGAGGATTTGCAACAAGCATAGCACCACAAGCACAATATACATACTTCTTTTTCAGCCGGAAGGTTCTCTTCATAGATGAAATTGTATTTCTTCTTGAACCTGCATTGTACACAAAGTTCTCTAGCATTATGATAACCAGTGTGACTCTCATCAAATAGCTTCAGCTGATTGTTAGATCATCAATTATTCAACAGTCATAGAAGTTTAAGCGTTTTAACTATAAAAAAAATATCAGCGCATGAGTCCAAGAGGCACCTATCCTTTTATACAGGAATCAGAAGAAATAGTTTCAAATCAAATCATTGTCAGCATCAATATCTTCACATATCAGCAATCATACAACTCTAGCAAATGCAATAACACAAAATTTTCAAACAGAATAAAAAAAAGCCTATGAGAGATGTGAAAATTCAAAAACTCAAAATAAAAGTAACAATTGGGTGCTCTAACTAGATATATAGAAGGATAACAGCCACAAAACGCAGGTCTAATCCAAAGAACCTTACCTCTCCTCATCGAATTCGCCACAAAGAGATTCAAAACGTGGATCACGTATCACCTGATTCAGCCAGATTACAAGAAAAAAATTACTTGTGATGAATAAATAAAAATAAGCTTGCACGTATCAACTCGAATTCCAAAAGGGAAAAAGAACATACAACCAAGAGAAATTATTGGTGAAAATATCAAGTTCTATACATGTGGCAGAAGTAAAACAAAACAAATGTGGAGTGGCAACAACTATAGATCAAAGAAGACAAATGTCTTCAGAACGCAGAGGATATGAAAAATACACTCCCTTCGTTCCTTAAAGTTGTTCCCACAAGGAATGTTCCGGAAATTAAGAAAAAAAGAATCTCTAAGATGGTGGATATTTAAGTAACAGAACGGAGACTAAAAGTTGCAACGAAAACAGAATGAAACAGTAGAGCAAGTTAAAGGAAAAAACAGAATGAAGTCAATCTCAATTATGTTATACAACATAGAACTAATAACAAGTTGAATTATTTTCCATGATCAGCAGGGAAAATGAAGGGCCAAAAAGTGTATGACACAGTGCTATAACACTCACCTTCTTGGGTACTTGAATCACTTCTCTGAATCTGCTAACAGGTTTCTTGCTACTTACCTCCATTGGCCTTCAATTAGAGAAGAAAAACAACAATCGATTTTTAAAAAAATAACAAAAGATAAAAAAAAATAAATTGATGAAGTCAAATTATCATACCTGTTTTTGTTAGCTCGCTTAGACCTTGTTTCAGATTTGAGCTTTTGGTGCAATGAAATGCTTCCATCAGCACGCGCCTTCAGCAATTCTTCAAATGTTACATCAGCAAGCTCATCCTCTATTTCAGCCTCTTCCTGAAAGGTATAGTGTATCATCCCAGATTAAAACAGGTGATCCTCACTTAAATTTCAAATGTATACATTGAAAAATAAAGGCAAGTCATAACCACTAACAACTTCACTTGCAGAATCATTCTCTTCATTTGAGGAATCAATCTCTTCCATCTCTTCAAATTTAACTTTTCTTGCAGGGATATGAGAACTATCAACACGGTTCTTCATTTTCAATCTAATGCCAGAGATACCAACAATTCACTACTACAAAATCAAATCGTCTATAGTTATTATACGAAAGTAACCAATCTATCCAATATCTACATTATAAAGTGGCCAATAGAATCAAATGCATCAAATCATTCACTAGCTAGCCTTATACTTCAGTAAAGCCTCCCCACTCGAAACGGCTTTCAATACTACCAACTATTAAAACAAAAATGACTTTCTAAGTTTATAAATGAAATGCACATTCATTAAATCATCAACAACAAAAAGAAAGTGTATTGAACTACAGAAGAAAAACACAAAAACAGGTAATCAATAATTAAACATTAATGTTTGAATCAGATATACTTGGCATTAAATTTAAAGCAAATGTGAAATATTATTATTCTTAGTACAAACTATAATTTAAGCACAACTAATTATTGAAAAAAAAAATAGGTTTTCAGAAACTTGGAGGGATTTTGTTAAAAAAATGAAGGACTAAAATCAAAGTTCAAAAATTGGGGAAATTGAGATGTTAAAAATCAGAATTGGGGCTTCTTGTCATAAACGAAGGTGTTGTCAAGAAGGAGATGAATTCATATACAATGGTGGTTTATAAATTAGGGGTTGACATTGACAATTAGGGGGAAGCGGATGTTGAAAAGTAAAAATTAGTTTTTTCTCGTAAAATCAAGGTTTTTGATAACAAGTATATGAAATACAAAAACTAAAATCTAGGCAGCATTGGCGCGTTACCTATTATTCCTAAATTAGGGTTTATAAAAACTGGAGGTTTTTTTAAAATAAATTAGAGGTTAAAGTTAGGGTTCAAAATAGGGGAGAAAGGGATGTTAGTAATCAGAAATTGTATTTTATGAAATGTAAATTAGGGTTTTGTTAAGAAGGTGATGAAATCGAAGAGAGGAAAAATGGAAGAAAAAAAGTTAAAACCGAAAAGAGAAAGAGGTACTGACCTTGAGTGACGCTTGAGATTGGCGCAATGGTGGCGAGGCAGGCAGGAAGGCAAGTGTCCTCAAGGATGGCGGTGAATGACGGAGTTGGGTAGTCAGTAGTTTTGCTCTGAAAATTGAAGATTGTAGATTGAAAATTGAAAATTGAAAATTGAAGATGGTGAGCCACTAGATGAAGGAAGAGTTGGACCATCAAGGGTTTTCGAACCTTTGTTCCGCGTACGAACTAGTTTACGAAATATAATAATAATAATAATAATAATAATAATAATAATAATAATAATGATAATAATAATAATAATACATGAATAAATAAATTCATAAATACATAAATAAAATATTATTATAATATTTATAATAAAAAATATATAATAATAATAATTATAATAATAATAATTAAAAATGGTACGGTTTGATCTAATTAATCGAATATCGTCTAGTTTTATATGGCCTGATCTAATCCGATCTGGTCTAGTTTTATCTAATTTGTTATGATCCAAAACTTTCTGATTAGTTTGAATAGTTTTGATCTAGTTTGATTTGATTCTAATAAAAATACGAATGAAGTTACAAAAAATTGAAGAGAATGTGCTCTTAACCAGCGAATATGTTTACATAACATTTGTTAATTAATAGAACTATTTGTTAAAATTGTTGGTCGATGCTATCACCTCACAATCTAGCTCTTTATTAGTTAACTAACTATTAAGAAGATGTTTGATATAAACTATTTGTTAGTTGTTAGATGTTAGTTGTTTGTTGTTTGTTGTTTGTTGTTTGTTGTTTATAAGAGAAGTAAGCCAAAAGTCTAGAATAATAACTACTTTACCACCAAACACTTTTTCTCATTTTACCACCACAAAGACCATGAAAAAAGCAAATTGTCAATCCATCCATTTGCTTTGTATCTATCTTAGTCTAATATTTTTAGGGTTTGAAAACTTTTAAAAATTTTTTATAAACGAACATTTTTTTAATCCTTTAAATTTATATTTATATATAAAAAAATTTAAAAATTTGTCTAAAATAATTCAATATTTTCATGATTTTCTTACAATAATCTCACCTATTGATTTACATGAATAATTTCAACTTTTATGGGGTATTTGCGTAGACCAAACTCGGGTAACCGAATGACCTACTATAACATGTTGTAATTTTTTAAAAGAAAAGATAAATTAGAATAAAATGTGTTAATAATATACAAGCTAAGGTGCACCATAGGATATGCTGCTGCCATGCACTTGATTCGTACTCTCCTCAAGTTTCTGATTTTTCCTCATACTCTTCTGCCACATCATACAAGGCTAACAACTTTCTGTTATGACTCTTCGTGCAGCTTCCTTTTGTTTGTATATATATTGTTTTTAGTCTTGTTATTTTTTCAAGATAGATAACATGGCAATATAATGCATTTTAATCTGTATGAATATTTTGAAATAAAATCTTCATTCCAAACTTTATCATGGTATCAGAGTGGGATTGAGATCCCTTACCTTTTGCTTTTTTTCGTGTATTCTTCAAGTAATATTTTTCTATTTTCTTTGTTCTTCTTGAATCCTTCTTTCTCTCTATTTTTTTTAAGTTTATGTTTTGTTCATGGCTTCTCAAATCAAAGCACTTCTACAAACATGGAGTCTGCTACACGAATTTCTTTTGATCAAACTCAAAATCCTGGTAGTGTATATTACATACATCCGTCCGATCTATCTACATTAAAACTTGTCACTATGCCTTTTAATGGAACCGGATTTGCTGATTGGAAAAGGTCTATTGTTATTGGCCTTGTTTCCAAGAATAAATTGGCCTTTGTTGATGGTAGTTTGCCAAAATCAGAAGATAATTCATCAAATCTTAAAGCATGGAAGAGATGTAATATAATGGTGATAGGTTGGATCATACTTCTTTAGAAATAAAAGTTGCTAAAAGTACGATGTATTATAACACTCCTAGGGATGTATGGATCAATCTTGAGGACAGATTTGGACAATCTTCCCCTACGCAAATTTATCATATTCAAGAAGATCTAGCTTCTCTCACTCAGTCCGAATCGAATATTCAAGAATATTATACTAAGACAAAGGCACTATGGGATGAACTAGACAATGTAGATCCTCTGTCCATGCGTTCTTGTAATGGATGTAAATATGACACAACAAAAAGAAATTTGAAGCAACAAGAAAATCGAAGAATCATCAATTTCTTGATGAAATTGGATGAGAATTACAGCCAAATCAGAACTAATATTTTGATGATGGATGAGCTTCCTAATCCTTCTTAAATTTATAGACTTCTTATGCAAGAACAAAGACACAAATAAGTCAGTAAAATGAGTGTCATTCCTACTGAGCCTGCTGCTTTTGTTGTAGATAAACGGAAGTTTCATGATAGGAACTATAAAAACGGCTCTCATTCATTCAATGAAAATAGAAAAAATAGTTATTTTTTTTAGCACTGCAAAATTTCCGGTCACTCTATTGAACGGTGTTTCAAGATCCATGGATACCCTAACTCCACCAAATCTCTTCCAAATAAGAAGTTTGCTGCAAATAGTGTCAATTCTGAAGAAAATGCTACACATATGGAAGCAGATCATTCTGGTTTTACACCTGCACAATATAATACTCTTCTTATGCTCCTTGGCAAGAAAGACACTGTGAATGAAAAAGAAATCTCTTTTAATGATGCTTCAGCTAATTTAGCAAGTGCTTTATGCCAATCTTCTTTTTATGATGATGTGCATTGGATAATTGATAGTGAAGCAACGGATCATATGTGCAACATTATCAAATTATTCCAGGATCTTAAAGATATTGGAGGAAATGACCATAGTATTACCCTACCAGATGGTAATAAAATGGTTGTCAAGAAAATTGGTGATGTGCATTTGAAAGAAAATGTGTTGTTTATTCCAGAAATACAATTCAACCTTATTTCTATCAGCAAGTTAACAGTTGATATTGCTATGCACATACTTTTCACGACTAACTCTTGTTATCTCCAGGACCATTCTATGAGAAGGTTCTTGCATCTTGGTAAACTTCACAATGGACTCTATTACACACTAGACAATATCCTTCTACCTACTCATGATGACAAAGCTTTTTCCCATAAAGCAATGCAAGCATAGTCACTATTGCTTCTAAAAGTTGCATAGAACACATCAAACTCTTGCATCTAAGGCTTGGTCATTTACCTTATTCAAGAATGAAATTGATTTTTCCCAACTTGGATGTAAAAGTTGTTCAATAAAATTTCATTTGTTCTATATGTCCAAAGGCTAGGCAAACTAGAATTTCCTTTCCTCATAGCCATGTAAAGTCTAATTCACCTTTTGAATTGTTACATATTGATGTGTGGGGACCATATACTAATTAAACTCACTCTGGTTGTAGCTTGTTTCTTATTATTGTTGATGACTTTTCACGCAACACTTGGTTGTATTTGATGAAATCTAAAGATCAAAGTGTGACTGTTTTGCAGCAACTTATTAATCATATTGAAACTCAGTTTCATGGTCATGTAAAAATTATTCGCACAGATAATGCCAAAGAATTGTGTGAAGGTGCTATGTTAAAATTTTATCATTCTAAGGGAATTCTCCATCAAAAGAGTTGTGCTGAAACTCCGCAACAAAACGGTGTTGTAGAGCGCAAGCACCGTCATCTTCTTGAAACAACACGAGCTCTTTCTTTCCAATCAAATTTACCTTTGAGTTTTTGGGGTGATGTTGTCCAATGTGCCACATATTTAATAAATCGAATGCCTCTTATATCCATTGGTAATATATCTCCTTATGAAAAGTTATTTAGGCACCTACCTAACAATGATCATCTTAAAACCTTTGGATGCCTATGTTTTGTTTCAACTATCAAACAAGGGAGATCTAAATTTGATCCTAGAGCTGAGAAGTGTATCTTTCTTGGATATCCTTATGGGCAAAAGACCTACAAGGTCTACAATCCTAGCACCAAGAAACTGATTATATCTCGAGATGTACATTTCTTTGAGCATCATTTTCCATATCACTAGCAACTCTCTACTAATGACACTCCTTTCCCTTTTTACCTACCTACCTATACCCCTCATTTTCATGTTGATGCGTCATACCCTAACCATCTACCTTTTGATTTTGACACCTCAAATACTACTACCTTTTTTCCTTTACCCACCGAAACCCACACTACCTTACACAGTCCTTCCCATTTCCCTACTGTTTCCCATGATAATAATTCTTGTCCTTTACCTATTGTCTTACATGATACTCTTTGTCCTTTACCTACTGTTTCACCCATTAACTCAAACAATCCTCCTATATCACTCCCTCTTAGGCGTTCTTCCAGGTCCTCCTCTAAACCCAAACATCTTCATGATTATTATTGCAATCTTATCAGTTACAATGACTTACCTACTTCTCATCAACTTTTCTTGTCTTCTCAAGCTCAATGGAAAGAACCTAAATCCTACGTCACTGCTTCTAAAGATCCAGCTTGGGTGAAAGCTATGCAAAATGAGTTTAATGCTCTTGATTTAAATAATACTTGGGAATTGGTTCCGCTTCCTCCAAACAAGAAAGCTATTGGCTCTAAACGGGTATTCAAAATTAAGCTTAAAGCTGATGGGAGTCTTGAACGGTATAAGGCTCGATTGGTGGCTAAAGGGTACACTCAAGAGTATAGTACTGATTACCAAGAAACATTCTCACCCGTAGTCAAAATGACTACTATTCGGTGTCTTATAGCTATCGCTGCTCATAGAAAATGGACTCTTTATCAACTAGACATCAATAATGCTTTCCTTCATGGTGATCTCCATGAAGAGGTTTATATGATCCCTCCTAAAGGTTTTTCTCATCCTCCCAACATGGTTTGTAAGCTCAAAGGGTCCTTATATGGACTCAAACAAGCGTCTCGTTAGTGGTTTGCCAAGTTAACTACTGAACTTTTACATCAAGGTTTTGTTCAAAGCAAGAACGATTATTCTCTATTTGTGAAACATACCGCTGATTCCTTTATTATGGTCGTTGTCTACGTTGATGATATAATATTATCTGGGAATGACACCTCTCTGATTCATCGTTTGAAAGCCCATTTACTTAAAGTCTTTAGTATCAAGGACCTTGGCAAGTTGAATTTTTTTCTTGGACTTGAAGTCTCCTATTTGGATGAAGGCACGGTTCTCTCTCAGAAGAAATTTACCACCGAACTTCTTCAAGAGAGTGGCATTACTGATTTCAAAAGAGCCCTCACACCTTTACCTGTTCATCTCAAGCTTCAGCATTCCAACTCCCCTCTTTTTTCTAAACCTCTTCTATACCGAAGTCTTGTTGGAAAACTTAATTTTTTAACCCACACTCGACCTGATCTCTCCTATGCAATACAAACTCTAAGCCAATATATGCAACACCCCACAGACCAACATTTTGATGCCTTAACCCATACACTCAGTTATGTTGCTCACACAGATGGCCAGGGCATTCTTTTGAAAGCATATAATAAACTTAATCTTCAAGCCTTCTCTGATTCGGATTGGGCCTCTTGTATTGATACTAGACGCTCCATCACAGGGTATGTTCTTATGCTTGGTCAATCTCCTGTTTCTTGGAAGTCCAAGAAGCAAAGCACTGTTTCCAAGTCATCTTTTGAGGCTAAATATCGTGCCCTTTCCTCTGTTGCATCAGAGATTACTTGAATTGTTCGCTTGCTGGGTGACCTGGACTTGACTCATTTACAGCTGGTTACTCTATTTTGTGATAATCAGTCAGCTATAAATCTTGCTCACAATCCTATACAGCATGAGCGCACCAAACACATAGCCATAGATTGCCATTTTACCCGTGAAAAGGTTCTTGAAGGCCTCCTACACCTCGCTTACATTCCTACTAATAAACAGCTTGTTGATCACTTCATTAAGTCTTTGCCTCTACTCAACTCCTTCCATTATTGTCCAAACTTGGTGTTTATCGCACCCCAAGTTTGAGGGGGGATGTTAATAATATACAAGTTAAGGTGCACCATAGGATATGCTGCTGCCATGCACTTGATCCGTGCTCTACTCAAGTTTCTGATTTTTCCTCAAACTCTTGTGCCATGTCATGCAAGGCTAACAACTTTGTTATGACTCTTGGTGCAACTTCCTTTTTTTTCTTTGTATAAATATTGTTTTTAGTCTTGTTATTTTTCCAAGATAGATAACATATTAACATGACAATATAATGCATTTTAATTTGTATGAATATTTTGAAATAAAATTTTCATTCCAAACTTTATCAAAATGTCGAAAAATGTCGAAAGAATGTAAAAATATTTTTGAACTTTTTATTTAAATTTAAAAATTTTCTCTAATTTTATATTAATTTTCAGTTTACTTTTTTGGTAAATATTTTGTGATAGCAGATCATCCAGTTACCGTGTTTACTCTAGGAAAATACCCCATAAAGTTAAGATCATTTATAATTTATCAATAGGTGGAGTTATTATAGGAAAATTATGAAAATATTGGATTATTATAGTTAATTTTTCCAAAAAACTTTAGGTGGTGTTTTCAATTAGCATTCACAAAATTACCTATAAATCAAGTCATTTGACTAAAATAAAAAATTTAATTAAAAAATTTCCTTTCCCGCCTTTAACCCCTTCCCAATTCTTCTCTACCCTAGCCCAACCCCCAACACCGTATGCGTTGGCTAAGTGCCAGAATCTCCCCCACCTAAGCAAACGCCCTAATAAATTTGAAGTGGTAAATCAAGTTGGGCGAATTGAATTATGGTGGTAGGTTGTTAATAAGGTGGTTCACGACTGATGATGGATTGTTTATAGGGTCGTACGTGGGTAGTTGTGTTCGTTGGGTTAGGGTGGTCAATTTGCGCTGCGAGTGGAGGGAAAGGTGTTGTTAGCTAGTGTTTGTTAATGTGGTATCTCAGAGTGAGTCATTAATAGGGTGTCGAAGTGGAGGTGGCCAAAGGCAGGAGGTGTTTGTTAACAGAAGGTTGGTGTCTTAAGGGAAAGGGGGGATATGGATTGGTCGGTTGGTCGCAAGGGCTAGGAGGAGGAGAGGGAAGGGTAGTAGTGGTCAGAAGGTTTGGGGGTGGCTTGATGGGAAATGCAAGGAAGATGGGTGGTCGCTATGGTGAGAAGGGGTTTGAGCGTTTCTATTTTTTGGGAAGTTGATCTACAATTGTTGGCTATTGACAGCTTAAGGATGCTAGAGGAAAATAATCCTAGTTAATTAATTGTTAGAAAAAAGTAAAGAAGTTGTATTATTTATTGTAATTTTTCTTTTTATGTAATTACAAACAAATTTTATGTATTTATTTTTAATTATTTTCTTTACTAATTTCTTAAATGTTTTTTGAGTATATGATACACTAAGAGAATGAAAAAAAATAGCAAGAATCAAATTTATGATCTTATTTGAGAAAATACTCTTTTCTGTTGCACTAACTTTTTGTTGTTTTCCTTTTTTTCATATATTTGTTTATATTCTTTAGAAATTTTGATACATAAATAAACAAAATTGAGGAAAAGAAACATGATATAGAGGGAAACTAACAAAATTGAGTTGGCTTTATTGTGGCTTTACAGAAAGTCGAGTAAACTTTTAGCTTTTGTCTCAAACTAGATTACTATGTGTTCTAAAACACACAATAAACTTTGAACGACCGTCATTCATTAATAGGATGTCCAATTCAGACTTTAAAGATGGCATTATAAATCTATCATCCAGACTTTTCATCTATAAAACGGACCATGAATTTTCAAGATCTATCGTTCTGAATGCCCAAAAAGATAAACTTGATTGATTAGAATATTGATAACCTCTAATTTAAAGTTTTCAAGATCTACCACACCATTCACCATAGTTGTACAAAGAAACTAGGGGTTGTGTCCCTTAGCTTGTGAGGCCCTCTTTTGAGCTATTCTCATCTTACTCAATACTCAGGACCATGTACTCATAAATTGATATAATGATTTGCTTTAACCAACAAACCCACATGTCTACCAATTTTTAAAGGCCATCCCCCAAACATCCCCCTCCAAACACCCCCACAGACAATAATGAATAAGAAGCATTCATCTGTACAGTGTTATGAGTTTATCTTTTGACTTTGCAAGGCATGCAAGATCATTTCAACCATTCAACACAAAAAACTTATTAAGTGGATCATACATTGAAAGACTTATTCCTATTCCATTGTAGTTGTTGTTGACACTTTGGCACTAAAGCAAAAACTGAATGGAGCTAGTTTTTGGGTGCCTCTCAAAATAGTTTAATTTGTTAGGATAATTTTAGCTTATTTAATTACAAATAGATAATTGGATGGAAAATTCATCTAATTTAAAAATTTGGTAAATTAGCTAGTTGAAACAATTTGTTATGAATCAATTTACTTACAACAATTTGCTCCCACCAAGAGGTCCAAAATACACTCATCAAATTAGTTGATCAAATCAGATGGTCAATTACTCCAACTAGCTATAACTATTTGCCAAATATCCTATATATACAATATTTTTAATCAGATAGTCAAATTATTCCTAACTGTTAGATGCAAACAACTTAGTTGTCCACAAGTACTTTTCACTTATCTTTGGCTTCACTTTGTTCTCATCAAATTATATGCACTTTTTACTTATTTAAAGTTGCACATTAAATTTTCTACGTAACGTCAATGGAAAACAATTAATTTATTAGTTTTATCACTAATAAGGGCAAAGACGTTGCGTACATTCGACCCTTTCAAATCCTACTTTAAATGAGAGTCATTTAACGACATTGAGGTGATGAAACGGTACGGTTAATATAAATACTATATTTACATCAAACTAGATTAGAAACATATACTCCCTCCTATTCAGCTGAACTGTCCCATTTGACTTTTCACACTTGCCGAGGCAACATTTTAACTCTTAATATCTCAAATTATGCTTAATTAAAAATTATAAAAAGTTGATATTAATAATTTTTGTATTGAGATGAATCAAACAAGATCCCATATGACTATGTTTTAACTTATAGATTAAGAGTAAAATACAAATTAAGAGTGATAAGTGAATAGTGCCAAAAAAAAAATGGGACAATTCAGCTGAATAGGAGGTAGTATAATATAATTACGCTCTTCTTTCACTCTTCATTGAATTTTCTAAATTCACATAATTGATACTTTTACACTTCAAAAAATAGGTCCCATACCACGAGAGTTGTTCCTCACAATATACCTAAGACTCTAAGAAGTGGGTCTTTAGATTATGAATAGAATGACAACAAAGTGAAGCCAAAGATAAATGATAACTACTCCACTTTCTATGTATGTCTAACAGAAGAAATAGGTCCTAACGTCTAAAACATTGTAGGGTTTTATGACCACAAAACTTTATAATTATTTTAAAATTACTTAATAATAGAATCTAATTTATACATGCCTTGTGCTTCTCATCCCAACTCACAAGCCAAACTAGTTGGCATGTGAGGATTATTGTCCTAATTATTGAAACCAACATGACATTTTTATCACTATTATTTCCATACCATATACTCCAAAGTGCAAATGACCCTCCTTTTGTTTTTAAGGTCAATGATCCCTAATTTTATTGGACAACACATAAATAATTATGGTATATACACATCATAATTAAATTACATGTTTCCTCATCATCATGATTCATGACCAATGCATCATATGAGGGTGACACTTTCTTGAATGCCTAAAGTAAACTATTTCTCTTACACTTTAGGGATAGAAATGAATTTATTAGTTAGTCCCAACATTTGCTCTCCCCTTGCTAAGGATTTATGTTCACATGAATATTTTGTTTAAATTATTGAAGAGCTAGCTAGCCAACCTTATCCCACCAATTGCTAACCTTGGCTTAATTTTTAAGGCCAAGTTTGTCTAAAAAGTAGTTTTCCATGAGCAATTATGATTTCATCTATAATGGTACAACTACTAGCCTAGAATCCAACATCCATGAAATAATGCTAGCATTTGGATTTTATAAAATAGAGAGCCTTGATCAACCATTATATTCTTACAAGAAAATTTCATTATATTAATATCATTAAATGACTCCCATCTAACTAGTGTGGAGTTCGTAAGGGTCGGTTGTACGCAATAATACCCTTATTAATAATAATACTAACAAAGAGGTTGTTTTCGAGTGACTCTTAATAACAACGTCATGTGCAACATCGATGCACATAATTTAATGAGTTATTTTACTTTAATCCATTATAATTCAAAATCAAAGAAATATAAATATTAGGGCCATTGAAATAATGAGCATGGAAATGGTATATATTTATATACTTGACAATAATTTATCAATTAAGTCATTTTTATTTAAGCCAAATGGTTAAATATTTAAGCGCATATTTATATAAAACAATGGAATTATTATTATATGATCACTAAGATATATTAATAACGATAAGTATTAGTTTTTTTTATTTAAACATCACATAATATTATTAAAGTCTAACTCTTATATCAGGTTGAAAATAAAGGTATTATTATAACACGTAAATTTCGTTAGTCTTACAATCATAAATGTTAAATATTGACAACTAATTATATAGAGTACTGTAGTATTTGTTCATTAAATCTCTTTTTCTACTATATGACAAATTTGTCTTTATCGTGAGACGTTACATACTTACATGAAGTTCATTGAAAATATGGATGGCGTTTATAATTTAATTTTATAATTAATGAGAGTAATAATTAGAAATAAAAATTTATAAATGATAATTATTGATTGGAATAAGTACTATTTATTATTTTTTGAAATTATAAAAAGGATAAAATGGTCTAGTAAAAAAAGAGAAGAGTTATAATTAGAACACGCGTACAATTAATATGAAAAAAATCTAAAATTTAAGGGTTATAAATATAAATATGTGAAATCCTTTTAGTAAAATGCGTCAAATAAATAAAGCTATTTTTATCAAAAAATATTTCAAAATTAAAAGATTAATAATGAAAAAAACTTTATAAAATTTATATTTGAGAGTGAACGAACTGTTAGAGTTGTCACCTCTAACAAGCTGATATTTTTGAGTTGTAATTATTTATTATTTGAAATTGATTTAAAATTTAATTTTGGGAGGGATAGAGATGGCAAGAGGCTTAATCATACAAATTTTGTAAGTTCTGAGTATGAGTTGGAAATTCGAGACAACGTTAGCCTTGCATTGCTACAACTCTAAAAGAAAATAGTTTTAAGCAACACAAAATAACAAAATTTGTTAGAGTAAGCATCAAATCACCTTTGTGTGGAGGGTTTTTAAAGTGCCGTGATGAAGGTACAACGAAAAACAAGTATATAGTGCATAAGGGATTCGTTGATCAAGGCTTAAATAGAGGGAATGATTGCTCAAGCAAGGCAACTGCTGGCACAAAGTACAGGAGGTGCTGAAGCCTGCTCAACTGGTCGAGCAGGTTCAGGGAGACAGTAGCTTTCTGAAGTGAAGCTCGACCGGTCGAGCAATGCTGCTCGGGTCGAACGAGCTACAACGGGGTTATTTTTTGTTTCTGTTTTTGTGCCGATTTGATTGGGATTTAAGCCCACTTGTGTTTAGGGCTTCTATTATGTGCTAGGCTATATAAGAGAGGCTTAGAACATTACTATGAGTAAGAGGCGAGGCAAATACACTAGAGAAATTATGACATTGACCATTAAAGTGTTCTCCTTGTATTATTGCCATTTGATGAGTTTCACCATTAAAGGTGAAACCTTTATGGGTTAAGAGTGAGCTCTTAACTAGTGTAAGTTGAGTCATTAGTATAATTTTGATTATATTAATAATAAGATACTTTATTTGAGGAGGAGGTATCACTTGATACCTCATAAACACATTGTCTTTGCTTGCTTGTGAATCTCTTGTTTATACTCTGTTTTTCTACTCATCTTCTACTCATAGTTCTACCATTATTGGATCCGAGCCATTCTTTTTCAAAATTGTTGGACAATGATCGATACCTACTTATAGTAATATAGTGGCTATTCTATATTCTATTTTCAATCCTATAAAAATTATTGAAAATTAAATATTTCCTCTTATATTTATTAAGTTGATATATATACTTTTGTTTGTTTAACAAAATCATAAAAACCTTAGGATTTTTGAATTCCTAAAAAGTAA
This sequence comes from Amaranthus tricolor, assembly GCF_026212465.1. Classification (NCBI taxonomy): domain Eukaryota; kingdom Viridiplantae; phylum Streptophyta; class Magnoliopsida; order Caryophyllales; family Amaranthaceae; genus Amaranthus; species Amaranthus tricolor. The sequence continues at coordinate 11,066,811 of NC_080063.1, read as the reverse complement.
GACGTCTTATGCTTTGTAAGAATTCACAAACTGTAATGATCGTTTGTTATATGAAATTTCTACTATATTTGAAATTTTCTAGTGTTACATAAAAAATTTGTTAAAAAATACACTACAATTTAAAAACCTTTTTGCGACAAAGGGTTTTTGTCACTAATTTTGTTACTAAAGCCATTTGGCAACAAAAAAGGCGATAAAACCCTTTGTCTCTAAATTTTTGTTGTCATAAGAAAAATTGTCGCTAAATTGATTTTCAGGTTTTTAAAAAAAAATAAATATTTTCCATTATTTTTTAATTAATAATAGTAATTATTACTATTATTATTTAACAATAATAACAAATATTCATTTTTTTTATTAATAATACTCAAAAACTATATATAAACAACAAAAGTAATTAAATTGATATTCAATAAATACATTAATCTTAAATAAAAAAATTAAATATATATTACAAAATTTTTTACATTAATGTATATACAATAATAAAAGTATAAATACAAAAATTAGAAATAATAATGTATATACAATAATAAACGTATTACGAAGAAAGTCAAAAAATAATTAACAAAAAAACAACAACTTTTGGCTCTAAAACACAATAAATTTGTCAAATCTGAAAAAAAAAAAAACAAAATGTAAAAAAAAATTACATCCAAAAAACGAAATACAACATAAATTCAAAAAAATGAAGATAAAAACAACAACATTGTGCACCAAAAAAAGAAAAACAACCTACAAAGTACAAATTCGACATGCATGAACAATGAATAATATGAACAAACATTAGCCGGATTATATGATGAGAAGTAGAGAGAAGAAGAAAACATGTGAAAAGATGTGAACAAAATGACAAAATTTTACAAGAACAACTAAAAAATAGTTCAAGTAAGAGAATACCTGTGAAACGAGAAGAAGAATACCATCGGAAAATAGCCAGAGACCTGCCGGATTATATGACGAGAAGTAGAGTGAAGGAGGAGAATAAGTTAGTAAGATGTTAGAGAGAAGTTGAAGAAGGTAAATGGTTTGAAGAATGAAATGTTAAGTTAAAAAGTTTGAAGAATGAATTTGAAAAAATTTGAATTGGATTCCGGAATTTAAAAGCTAGGTAACCTTAGCCACAAAAGGCTTTGTCGCATATTTTGTCGCTAAAATGAAGCTTTGTCACCTATTTTGTCACCAAAATGAATTTTAAAAGTGCTGCAGTTCTTAGTGACAAAAATAGTGACAAAATTTATTTTAGTGACAAATTAGGCGACAAAACTCTTTTGTAGCTAGGTGGTGACAAAAACTTTTGTAGCCTTTTTTGTCATTATACATCTCTCCTCGGAATATGATTTTGTCTCCAAATTGAATTATTTTTGTAGTGATAATTCCTAAAAATTCAACGTGTTTCTGCTAAGAAATTGTCGAATTTGTAAAGGGGACTTTAAGAGGGAAGTACCTCTGAATTAAGAAAGTGAGATGATCTGACCACCGAGAGTGGTGTACCTGCAACCACAAAGAAAGACTAAACCGGGGGCTGATGTCCCGAAAATCCCTCCGATGCTTAAGTCAGACCGAAAAAGGTAAGTAATAAATATAATAATGAGTATGAGAGTAAAATTGCGTAACCCGATTTCTGTAGAAGGATGGTCTATCTATAAGAGTTTCAGTAAGGAAGTTGTAACTGTTGGTTGGTTATTTCTATAGTGCTACCTTGTGGAGAACGTGACCATGGAAGTGACATAGTGGCAGCTAGGGGTGTTCCCCGGTCCAAACTCGGACCGGACCGGCCCGGCCGGAACCCCTTGGATCAAAATTTTGAATATGCTAAGACCGGAGACCGGGCCGGTTCCATCCGGTCAGGTCTCGGTCTAATCCGGTTTCCTCTCGGTTCGATACGGGTTTTAGACCGGTTAGACCGGAAGTAATTTTTAATACCAAAAATAAATTAAAAAATGAAAGATTTTAAAATAATTTAGCAAAGTAATTATTATAAAATTAAATTGAGTTAAAAAATAATTTTGTGTTAGAAATAAAAAATATAAAGCCCTTTAAATAAGTATATACATAAAAATCGTAAATATTATTCCGCTTTAAAATTACTTTTATATACATCCGGTCTAATCAGGTCTAACCTGGATTTTTTCGGGTTTAAACCGGATCGGACCGGAAACCCGGAATGAAAAATAAGTAAGACCCAGAGCTCGGACCGGATGCAACCGGTCCGATTTGGTTTAGGTCCGGTCTCAACCGATTCCGGTTCGATCTCATTTTGCACACCCCTAGTGGCAACGGTTATTTGAGATATTGGGTGGTTACCTGTGGATGTGTCTTCACCCAAGATGAAGTAGGAAGTTGCTATGTGATCTCTGAATAGGATGAACATGTGACTTTGACTATTAAAATATTGACTTTAAAGGTCAACATTGACTTGTACTTCTGACTTTTGACCCATTGACCAAGAGTGTTTTGGGCATTTAGAGTATACGAGATTTCTAATCCCGACACAACGAATGATACGAATTTTCAAGATTTAGAAATTCTCATCAAAATTTACTTCATTTTCATGTAAAAAAACCGGTCTTAATTTTATTAGATTATTAATGTCATCATTTTATTACCGGCTTTTAATTTTATTAGATTATTAGTCATTATTTTCTTATCTCAAAATCTTTATTTCGTAGCTGGTTTAAACCTCGTATACAAATTCTATTATAAGATTATTTATTTTAATATAAAATTATTATAAACAATAGCAGTTGAATTTGAGTAATAAAGTTGTACAAAGTACATTTGGGAATAGGGCTGCACACGGTCTGGTCTGGTCTGGTTTGACAGAAAAATCAGACCAGACCAGAAATTCCGGTCTGGAAATTTTTCAGACCAGACCAGACTAGTCAAGACACCAGACCGTTCTAGAACGGTCTGGTCTGGTCTGGTCTACGGTTTTTTTTTTTTGTATTTTTTTTATGAACATCAACAATCTGTTTTCAATTTAGTCTACAATCCGTTTTCAATCAATATTCAAGAATCTATTTAGTCTACAATATCAACCATATCAACAACATATCAACATATGCTAATTTTTTTATGATTTTGAAAAAGGTACTTTTATATGTCAAGAATCCAACAAATGGAGATTCAACAGACTAAATTTTACACCATTAAATCCAGCAGCCAGCACCATTAAATCCCCACCCACAATTAGGAGTAACAAAACAGACTTAAAGTTCAACCTCAAGAATCCCCAAACAAAGAAAACCTAATTAAATTTTCACTAAAATTACAAATTTTACACCTCCCAAATTTTTCAGATTTCAATCAACCCAGAAAATGGAGATTCAACATCACTTCATGAAATTCAAATTCCAAATTCAAATTCAACAGAAAATGGAGATTCATCTTCGAATTTAAACAACAACTAATAAAAAAAAACCCTAAAAATAAAAAAAAATCAACCAATATACTTACATTACGAGATTCTACTCTAGATTTCGTGGTGAAGTGCTGAAGGAGGAGCGTCGAAGCCTCAAAGAAACACAGAAGCAAAGCACAGCTTCAGAATCTTCAAAGATTAATCGAGGGAGAAGGAGAAGGAACGAATCGAGGGAGAAGGAGAAGGAAGGAATCGAGGGAGAAGGAGAAGGAGAAGGAATCGAGGGAGAACGAGAAGGGATCGAGGGAGAACGAGAAGGAACGAGGGAGAAGAAAAACTAGAGAAGGGATCGAGGGGACTGGGGAGGGAGAACGAGAAGGGCTCGAGGGGACTGGGGAGGGAGAATGAGAAGGGATTGATTCATAATGTTATAATAGGAGTAGTAAAGTAAGATACAGATACTAACATTTAAAACTTTAAATAAAATGGAATTTATTACGGTTTTACGGTCCGGTCTGGTCTGAAAATTTTAAAACCAGGACCGGACCGTAAACCGTTTAAAAAAAAAAAAAACTGGACCAGACCATTTAGACCGTAGACCAGACCAAATATTTAAATTACGATTTGGTCCGGTTTGGTTTACGGTTTAGACCAAATCGTGTTCAGCCCTATTTGGGAAGGGGATTACTAGGTTTAAAGTAGTTTATTAATATAGTGATCAAAGACTTGATATGGTTTTTTCGGTAGTAATGCTAAATAAAATCTTTTAACTAACTTCTTGGAGTTTTAAATTCAAATGATCTTGATGATTTGGTTATCTCATTTCATTTGGACATTTATGTCATTTTCCTAAGGATATAAAGATAATACTTTTTCGTTTTTCTGTTTAGAATATCTTATTATAAGAAATTCGATTAAAATTTTTAAAATATATATAAAAGATAAAATATATTTATATAAGATCTCGATAGATTCATCTTAATTTATACTTTTTTATTATACATTTTTATTTATAATTTTTTAGAATGCGTAGAGATATTGATGCTTAAATTTGATTTGAAAATTATGTAAAAAGTAGACAAGAAGATCAAAAAAGAATGAAAGGAGTAACTGACAAAAACATTGTACATATAAAAAAAATTGGCAGAAATTGAGAAATTTATTTCTGAAATTTTTTTATATAATTTTTTTAATAACAAGGTAGGCTTGGATAACGGTTAGGTGAGAATCCCTAGAATCCTACCTATAAAAAGTGGCACTTGACGAGAAATAGAAGTAGTTATGAAGGTGATGAATTGGTGTCTTAGACCTCTGATTATTTTCTTCCACTAACCCTTTTCCATCCTAGTTAGCTAATTATATTTTTGTTTGAATCATCAACCATGACTTGGTGCGAGAATATTAGATTGGTGAGTATCATATGACTATTCCATAAATAACTATAGAATGAGTATAGCTGTAAATTAGTCTAGAAACACTCATAAAAAAATTTGAGTAAATTAAATACACAATGCCAACCTCTATTAATCAAAAGTGGTAGTATCCTTAAGGAATTGAATTGGCTACTAACTCAAATTATATCACATCCAACAAATTGTCAGTTAATCATAGATTTTTAGGTCATTAAAATATTATGTATCACGCACTTACTAACTTTTTATATAGTAAATTAATCAGATTATAAAATTATTATTATAATCAAATAGCCAATCCAATAAGAAGACTAGGCATTTGTGAGCATATAATGTCAATTCAAAAGTGGAGAATATTTTTTGTTTTTATTTAATTATATAAATAATATTATAACATCCACCATCATGGCCTCAAATGCTCAAAAATTACACATGCCATTATCATTATTGGTGGATTAATACTTCACTCCTAATTACTATTATTACTTCCCATTTCATTTAAAGGCTTTATACATCAAAACGAATTTAATCAAATTTCATATACATATATTTCAATATTAATTTGTCCATAAAAAATCTTATATAAATTTTTCTCAAGGAATTATTTCGAAAATAATAAATAAAGTAAAAATGATGGTGAAAGATGAAAATTAGAGTTAACCAGCTTTAAGCATGATTATTACTCCTACTATTACATTGCTATTCTTGCTACCTGACAAGAAACATATGATCTTTATGTTAAGATCATAAGGTTCTTTAATTTGTGTTCTTAAATAGATTTGTCAGTATTAGTACAGTACAACATAAAGTTGGAAAAGAAAATACTGTTAACGCAATTACTGGTATGGTTAATTGCCTTTTGCAAAAAGAGATGGATTAATTATGAAAAAATCAAGGTGAGTAAAAGTAATGATAAATTATATGGAGTATATATACGTTTTTTTATTAAAGGATAGATTGAAAGAAAGGCAAATGTATGTGAGAATCGAATTATCTGAAGTATGTTTGTCATTTGCAATGTTTTAAGACGAGGATATTATTTTAATATGATATGATATATAGTACATACAGCACTAAACATTGGATTGATTGATGCATATATTATAGAAATCGTACAATTTAATAATTTTTCTGTAGAATTATAGGGTTTTGCCAAATGCAAATCTGACAATATTGTTTTCAACATGTACTTTGTAAATAAAAGAAATAAAATAAAATATTTATTAAATTTTGAATATTCCTTATAATAAAATCTTAATAGGAAAATTATATTCAAAAATGGTAGTGCAAAGTGTGTTTATTGCATCTAATAATATTAAATTACCAACTAATCAACATCCAACCACTAATTCAAATACTCAAATTCAATTGAATAGAATGTAAATATTCAAGTATAATTCAGAGCCTTGATATCTACAAATATATATTATAAAAAAAATAATTAAAATAATATAAATTTAAATTTTATACATCAAAACGAATATAAATAAAATTTAAACAAGGATACGTTATAAATCCTTTATAATCATATTCTATTTAAGTAACTCTCTCTTTATGTATGAATTATGAAATATTCTAAACATAACTAACAATATATGAAATGGAGTGAATACCTCTCCTTCTTTGGCTAATTATTAAACAAAAGAAAAATTTATGTAAAATCTTATATAGACTTGATTCACACTATTTTAGTTAAATTCTAGACCTTTGTGGATACTTTTCCGGTAAACTACATCGATGACGGTTGTTATTTGTTGAACTTCATTAATGAGACAAAAATCAAAGGCTTTTTATGTTGTTGTGCTTTTTTCTATCTTGAAAAGTCAGAAGAGATATCTCTCAGAGAAATAACCTCTCATAACAACGGATAAATAAGTAAGATAAAGAGTAACACACTACCCTCACTTGTGGATTATAAACAATGAATGTTGTTGTGGACGAGAAAGAAGAAATTAAGCAAATTTGATGTTGTTAGTAGATGGTGTAGGAGGATGCCAGCGAATTGGAATAGCGTTATCAAATTTACTAGTGAGTAGTGACACTAATCCATTTTGTATGCCTCTTAAAGGCTTGTAACTAAAGAAAAATATATCTACAACCCTAATAAAGTAATAATGACTTATATATATATATATATATATATATATATATATATATATATATATATATATATATATATATATATATATATATATATATATATATATATATATATATATATATATATATATATATATATATATAGGCATGGCCACAGTCCGGGTTGGGCTGGTTCCGTTCCGGTTCCATTTGGAACCTGTCGCGACCGGTTCCGGTTCCGGTTTCGGGCGGTTCCAAACGGTTCCTTGGCGGTTCATGAGGCGGTTCCAACTCACGGGACGGGCGAGTCGGGCCATCGGTTCCATTTTTATTTTTTCTTTAAATATTTATATAATAAAAAAATGCTATAATATTGCGGACGTACCTTTGATGATTACTTGATTATTAGCGAAATTCATTGCTTGTCAAGTTGTCATCGTTATTAAAATATTTACTAAAAAGAATGAAAAAAATAAACTAATAAGAAACGAATCAATGATAATGTCGATAAAGATGATTAATAAAAAAAGAGAGAGAAAATGGACTTGAACCTAGTACCCAAAGGAATACTAAGCTGCCTACGTATCCCGAAGGAATCAAAGCCCACGTAGTTTTTTGTCATACCTTTTATTTATAGTTGTTGAATGTTGATTTATCGTTGTCCGATTGATCCTATTCGTCTTCGTCATCATCATCTGGTTGGTTAGATGCTTCCGCTGACTCTCCTCCTGACGATGATGCAGATGTATCCATCATCATCCATGGATCATCATCGTCGTCTTGATCATCATCATTCCTTAGTCCTAGTGTTCGAAGCTCCGCTTGATCCCAATCTTTCTTGCAAACACATATTTGAATACTATGTGGAGGGTGTTTAAGATAACTATCTAATTCTAAATATGAGGTGGAGGGTGAAGAAGAAGATGATCCTACAAAACTATCATCTTGACTCATTACTACCGAATTATAATAAGAGGGACGTGCCGAAACGCTAACACGCCTAGACGTATCGCGTTTTGGATTATATACACTAGCATAATAATCATAGAGTTCTGCTAAAAGTTTTTTACATGTTCCAACATAATTATGTACATCAGTAGGCGGGCGATCTAACGATTGGTAGTAAAATCCTATTACTTTAGTAAGGACTTCAGTTTTAAAACATACGTCTAAAATGGTTGCAATTCCATAAATATAAGGAAAATTGAAAAAATATGCCTTCCATTTTTCCATCATATCTGCAAGAATCGGCTTCAAATATGGGTTAGTATCATCATGCGTATGTTTAAGGAGATGATAAAAAATAGTAATACACTCACTTATTACTAAGTGAACGTTCGGTTCATAAACATATGAAAAAATCTTAGTTGCGTGGTCATACGCTTCTAATATTTTATGTACACTTATAGCTAATTCCCAAGTGTCATCAGCTATATAGCTATCTGTACACTCACTATACAGTTGTCTTATAACTGGACGATAAGCAATCGCCTTTCTTAATAAATCGTTGGTTGAGCCCCAACGTGTAGGAGTATCTAATGACCAATATACTTTTTTAGTTGATATTGGTCACATAATTGTTTATATCGTCTCTTTATCTTTCCAATCCTAAGCCACTTTAATTGGATATAATAAATCGCTTAATTGTTTTATACCTTCTTGGCAAGATAAGTTAACTATATGCGCACAACAACGTATGTGTAATAAGCTACCCCCAAGGATAAAACTAAATGCAGGTTCGTTATACAAAAGTTCTATACATTTAATGTTAGCGGTTGCATTATCAGTAGAACAACAAAATATCTTATCTAATAAGTTCCATTCTCTACATATCTTATGTTTGCACCGGTATGTCTTTCTGGCATTGTCTCAAAAGCAATTATTCTTTTTTAAATAATCCAATTTTGATCTATCCAATGTGCTGTTACACACATATAAGATTCTAAATGTGGGGGAACAAACCAAATGTCAGTTGTTATGCTAACCCTACCATTAAAAGATTTAAACATTTCAACTAATTCATAGCGCATTGATTCATATAATTTAATTGTGCGTCTTTTAAGAGTGCTCCTAGGGATTGCTCTATATTGTGGTTGCAAAGTTTTTCTAGTGAAACGCTTGTGTGCCCTACTTTCACCGTGGTCAAAAGGCAATTCATCACAAATTACATACTTAGAAAATTCATCAATCATATCATTACGATTATATTTAAAAGGCATACCTGTGCTGGGAATGTCCCACTGTCGGCTTCCACTTGTGGTCTCGCTGCCGCTTGCTGCATGAGTTTCTTTTGTGATTCCATGCTTCTTTGCCAAATGTTTGTTAAAAGATCCCGTACCACCACCTAACACGTATTCACAAAACACAATAAATAAATTTTTATAAAATATGAATATATAATGTATGTATAAAAAACTTAAAAAGTATTTACCTCTGGCGAAACTGTATGCAACTAAGGGCTTTACTCCTTGACTTTCACAAATTTGACAAGTGCATAAGAAAACATCTGGATTGTCGGTTGGTTCTTTTGTAAAATACGACCACACATGTGAAACAGCTCTACCACCAGGAGGTGGCATTGCCGGAAAAGGTTGTCTTACTAGTTCATCTTCATCTAAATAAATAATTTAAAATTATAAAACTATAATTAAATAAATCAATAATTTAAAACTTAATTAATTTGAAGAATAAAATTATAAAACTAACCGATAGTTTGGGAATTGACTCGTTTACCACGAGCTTGTCTTTGTTGTTGTCCTTGTAGTTGTTCTTCATGTGATCTTGTTGATGATTGTCGAGATACATGTATCCCAATAGGGGTCGTTAGTTCCTCTTCTTGTTCTTCTTCTTCATCAATTTGTATTTCTCTTTCCACTTCTTCTGCATATATTATGTAATTCTAGGTCGTACCCTTCTGGATAATTTGGTTCATAATTATAATTACTAATCGAAGGTGTTGTTGATACCGAGGGAGTAGAAGTGGCCTTTCTTTTGGAGGAGCTGGAACCTTCCAATGATTTTGCCACTTTAGTAACTTTTTTTGAGGCTTTTTTCAAAAATGAAGACATGATTGATAATATTGTAATAATAATAGAATTAAGAAATAAATAAATAATTAATAGACTAATTATGTAATTAACTAAATTAAGAAATAATTAAAAGACTAATTATGTAATTAAGAGAATAAATGCGTAATTAAAGAATTAAGTAGAGAGAGTAAGTAGAGAGAGTAGGAGAAGAGATGAGTTGTGAATGAAAATGATTGAAAGTGGTGGGTATTTATAGAAAAAATTGCAACGGCTAGAAACGGCTAGTTTTTCACGGTTCCGGTTCCATGGAACCGGTGGGCTTTTTCACCCGGACCGATCCCGGTTCCGGTTCCACGGAACCTTTGGACCGGTTCACCCGGACCGGTCCTGGTTCCGGTTCCAAACCGAGGTTCTTAGGTCCGGTTCATGCAGTTTTTTTCCGACGGTTTCACGGTTTCGGCACCTTTTTTTC
>NC_080063.1:11038955-11053955 GCF_026212465.1 Amaranthus tricolor | reverse complement strand
ATGAAATATGGAAGAGTTAGAGTTTATGTTTTGAGGAAAAAGGTTGAAATTGATAGAGTTTGAAATGGTGAGTCGCATAAATAGGCGAATAGTAGCCTTTAAGCTTCGAAATTAACATTGGCTAACGTTTTATGTACAAAAAGATTACGGTGGAACAAATTGGTAAACTTCAGGATTACCGCGTGAATTTTTTAAAAGTTTTGATTACCACGTGGAAAACCTAAAACCTTAGGGTTTTCAGGTGGAATATCCCTATAAGTTTTTATGAGGTAAGAAGCACAAAATATATCCTTTTGTTCGCTCATTTTAGCATTCACTAATTAAAATTTATACCAGATTACAAATAAAAGTGAAACAACACGAATTCAATATAAATAAAAATAAAATAATTTTCACATAGATGGATTCATAAAAAAAAAGATTGGTAGATAGAGTATGGTACTACGTACACCAACAAAAAAATATGGACAAAATAACCAAAATAACAATTTTATATACCTAAAAATTAAAATAACTTTTCATAGTTCTATTTTTCCATCTCACTCATTCTATTACATTCTTGTTTGAAAATTCAAATATTAGAATTTTGAATATAATAAAATGAGCAAAACAAAACAGTACTATACTACTCGCTATATGCTATATATACACCGACTTTTTACTTTTTTTTTCCAAAAAGTCTAGCAATAGAATGCATTAATAGCATATACTTAACAATGCCATAATCCATTATTAATTTGTATAAAGATTATTCTTAATTAAGTTCTAAAATTATCAATATTTTTCCCATTTAGAAGTCAACATAAGTTGTCCATTGGAGAAATTCCTCTGTTCTCTTTGTTGTTGTGTTAGTAATGTCCTTTGCTGTTGTTGTGACACAATCAACCCAACTTGACTTCCACCATACCTAATTGGCCTTGCATTCTCAGCTTTCAATCCATCCAAAATTTCTAAATATTTCTGAATTCTTACAACCTTCAAACACAAAATTATTAAACTCATTAGCTTGATAAACAACTAAGTAATAATCATATTAATAATATATTTATTAGCATACTAATATTTCTTTTGGTTTTAATTAATTGCTACAAATAATGACATCTTGTAAGGAGAAATATCACTATCTATAGTAACTAATAAAAATCAGAGAGCATGGAATTATATGACTAGTGGCAATTGGCAAACACATGTAAAGGCCTAATAGAGTGCCCGGGCCACTATAAACTAAAAACTATTATGAAATTTCTTAAGAAAACAATTGTAACACATATTAAATAGTATATAACATATCACAGTTATTGTGATAAGAGGTCATCAGTTCTAATATTAATTACCCCTTATTTAAAGTGAACCCATATTTAAAGTGAAATATTCAGCGTCAGGTATGAGGAGGATCTGTATTACCCCATATTTCTTATTCAAAAGACTTTCATTTGAGGAAGCGCGTTAGATTATGTAAATATCCTAAAACCTTAACTATCAACCATCAGTTTAAGCTTTTGATTGAGTTGATTACTTAACAGCCATGGACCTTGAATGCACCACCATAAACAATAATAATAGTAATAATAGAAATTAAAATAATAATTCTAATAAATTAGTATTAATACCTGAGTTTTCCTTTTCAACTTTACATCTCCATCAGCTACAATTCCATCCAATTTAATCAATTGAGACATCAACAATTCAATCAAAGTCAACAATTCTTTTTCATTAACTCTTCCACCTTTACAAATCACTGATTCAATTGCTGTTACCTAAACATAAAATTAAAAAAAAAAATAAAAAAAATTAAGTAAGCCAAATAAAAAATTCCATTTTAAATAAATTCTTAAAATGAAAAACAAAAAAAGGGATTACCTGGCAAACAAGTTTATCAACTTCCATGGTGATCTGAGTTACAGACTTCAAAGCCAAATCCATATTCGAATTTCTACGAGATTCTTGAAGCTTCTTTTCAAGGCTAATTATATCTTGAATCAAAACAATTCTAGAACCTTCTTTAACTCCAGAAACATCAAGGAATGAATTTGATTCCCTTTCCTTGTCTTTAAAGATTAGTTTTTGATGTTGAGGATGTAATCCTGTTACTTCTGCTAACATTTTCTTCAATTCCCCTGTCAGTAAAATTCAGCATACAATCAATCATTACCATTCAATTGAATACAGGAAAGGGAATTCAATTCCTATTCCAATTCCCTTTCATTTCATTTAATTTCTCACTAGTAATTTTAATTTTTCTTTAATTTTGCTTACCAAAACTTGCATTAGAATTGATCTGGATTTGATGGTATGAAGACCCAAATTTCACTAAGATTTTGATTGTAGGAATGGGAATGGGATAATTTGTATTGGAATCTAAATTCCTTTTTTGAACTAACATTCCTCCTGGCCTCATTTCCCATTCAAGACCTCCCATCTTTCCACCATTGTTGTTGTTTGTTTTCTTCATCATATCACTAAAAAAAAGAATTTTTCTAGGAAAAATATTACAAAAAAAGGTGGAAAATATTGGGATTTAAGTAAAATTATAAGAAAAGAAAGAATTTTTCTAGGAAAATTCTTACAAAAAAAGTTGGAAAATATTGGGATTTAAGTAAAATTATAAGAAAAAATGGTTATGCTATATTCCTTTTATAAGAAGGAAAGGATTAATTTGGAGAGGAAGTGAAGAAATGGAAATAGAATGGGAAAAGGAATGATCATATAAAGTTAGCAAATGGGGTGTTTATATACTTCTATAATTCATATATTTAAATTAGAAAATCAGGGATAAATAGCTTTAAAATGGGGAATATAAGTCACATGATTGGAAAAAAGTTAGACTTGGATTTTAATATTCTAATGGAAAATGAAAGAAAAAGTGAGAGTAATATGCCCATGAATAAGTCGAGTGAATAATGGAAAATACTATTGTGAATTAAAAAATCATGCTTTTTTATCCTCTTTAATGCAATCATATAAGTAAAAAGAATGAGTTAGCCTATCCATGAAGGGGGAATATATTCTACTTCAATGTTCTTTTTTGAAAATTCTTTGTATATTGTCTTTTCTTTCATCTTAGCCATGTCAATTATTACAATTTTTTATATCAATAGAATCTAATAAATTTTTGGTATTTTAAATTACCAAGAGAAAATAATTACCAAGAGAAAATAAATAGCAAGGTAGAATATTTTAAGGAAAATATATAATGAGTTAGTTCAGTTCGTCCACAAGTAAATAAATTATTATCAAGATAATTAAAGTTTTGTTTATCTACCTTTGAAAACATTAGATCATTCAATTATTATAGGAGTATTTGTTAGTTATAGATGTTATTTGAACTTAATTTAAATGTAAACCGAAATTAAAAAGACATACATACATTTATGAATAAAATTTAATTCATTTATTTATTTTGCTATCTTTTCTTACTACTAATTTAACGTTAGTTCAGATCTTATCTTTACCTTATTTTATCCAAGTCAAGTAATGTATTTATTTTTATTTTATTAAATAAACTAGGTCCTTTCATGAATCTTGCTACCAACTTTTGTGTGAAGTATTAACAAATTTCTAAAGTTATTAAAAATAAACTAATAACTCAACCAATTCTATGTCCTCATATTATGGCTATTACATTTCTTTCAAATAATCGAGTCCATCGGAATGTTATCATGTTGATATAATCTCTAAACTACATTATTATAATTGGCGCTAGCTATTTTAATTTTTTTAAATTCATGTTTGAGCTAGAATATCTGTATAGACATGTGTAGAGTGATTTAATCATTCCTATAGATGGTGACAATCACATCTCTATTACAAGGGTGAAAAGCAGAGATGTTGATTCGGATCATTTAGTCGATTTCGGGTTAAGTGTTTTGATTCGGTTCAAAATCGGGTCTTGTGTTCGTATTAGTTTTTATTTAATTGCAAATCCTTTTTTAAATCTGGTCAAATAGGATTTGGTTACAAGGTCGGCTGAATATTAGATCATCGGATCTGTTTGGAACATGAAAAACTTTCAACTACCAGGCTAACTCGTAGTTCTCAAAACTTTTAACATACCTTACCTATATTGTTTTTATAATTCTTTATGTAATGTGATTAGGTTGGGGTGGAGTGGGAGGCATTGAAGTAAGCACATTGCAAGGATGGGAAGGAAAGACTAGTTGTTGTTAACAGATAAAATAGATAGAAAGATAGCACCGGACCGTGTGGGGTTACGCATGGATTAGTTTGTAGACAATATTACTGTAATTTAATTTATACATTTGTCTACCCAACCCAACAATTATATTTTGATTTTCCCACTCTTCCAAAATCCAAACAACAATCTCCAAACATTGAACAAAACCAATATTTCAAATCCCTTTGTTTTTATGAAGTTTCATAGAAATATACTCTCAACATTTTCATTCTCTTAAACAATTGTTTTGCACGAGGCAGGTAATCTAAGAAGCTATGTGGGACCCAATATTCATATTACTCTAATCTTTTGTTTTCTGGTAGATGTCAAGGATTTATTCATGTATAAGCATATAGTATAGTTTATTTAATATGTAAGTGTTCAGTATATAATAATAATATTTCATTACCTCAATGCTATAAAGTGGTCCCACCTAGGATGCAATTTGAAGATTCAGATGTGTAACTGTACTCTTGTTTGTTTATACAGTTGTTTGTGATAACAAAGATGTTGTTATTGAGTGATCATTGATAACATTATCTGTAACTTCACATAAATAAGGAGTGTTAGTTTGGTATATATGTTTATCTTGCTTTTCTCGAGTTGAATGAATATATGTTTTAGTTGGTAGGTTATGAATTAATTCTAAATAATCCTAGCCTAATCTTTATCCGTGTAGAATTGTCAATTAGGTGTTTGACATTACTAAATTTTTTTATTGTCATTGATATGACTATTGTGGTTTCTTTTAATTATAAATAATCCATTTGTGTAATACTCAAGTTAAATGGTGTTACATGTGAAATTTTGTCTGAAATTCAATCACGATCCTTAAAATTAGTACACATTACTACCATTATCTAATAATTTACAATAATTACGAATTTCACTAGATGCTTAATATATAACTAACATTAGTACAAAAACGTATGCATGAATTTTATTTGATGTGTGCCTTAGTTGAATGATATGAGTTATTCACTAGCTTGTACTTCTACATTTAAGCTATGTACTATCTTGATTGTGAGACTAGAGGGTTCTAATGGTCACAATTTTCTTCTCTTTTTTGATTAATATAATTTCCGTTTTCTATTAATCTTTATTATGAAGTTTTGAAGGTGTGCACTTATGAAAAAATACATCACAAAAGACATATGTTGGTTCATAGGGTCTTTCAACGACCTCCATGGATTTTCAGTACTCATATTGTTTATTTAGGATGTTATAAATGAGAGTACTAGAATAACTCCGCAACCATTGATGATCACATGGTCAGTCTTTCACCTAGTGGGAATAGGATTTTGGCGTCTACAAAAATCAACTAGCGATTGCAATGAGGATTTTGCATTCCTAATAAAGAGTTAATATAATAAACGAATTTGAGATGGGAAACGAAGAGTTTTAAACGATTAATTATTACCCGTATTAATTAGGTGTATTTTTTTCAACAAAATAAGCTCATTACATTGAACGCCATATTTAGGCGTGCTGTATGGAATGAGTGACCTATTGAAAAGTTTTCAAAGAGTGTTAGTTTGTGGGAATGGTCTATAATATCTATAGATAGCCACCATCAACACAATTTATCGGTGTTACAGCAGTAGCTTACTTAAAAATTCTGTAATCTAAAGTTGATTTAGCACAAAGATTGATCTTAATTTATTATTTTTGAGTTTTTTTTTATCTCATGACAATGATTGTGTGTTATCTTTAATTAACTAGTGATGAAGACATCGAGATTAAGCTCTTGAAGTTAAATGACCACAAGAACTTAACATACCTTATTGAGAGTCAAGATGTTTTGTTGTCGAATTTGTATTAGGTACGTGTTTAAATATATAGGATCAGTAATGCAAAGTAACGAGAAGATTGATAAAGATATAATACATCAAATTTAAGTTGGATAACTTAGATTAAGTTGGAAGACTTAGATGGAGACAACTACTAGGGTGCTATGTGATGGGACTTTTCTGTCTAGATTAAAATGTACATTCTGTCAAGTTGTTGTTCGACCCGCCTTGTTGTATGGGACATAGTAATCCAGTTAAGAAGATATATGAGGATAAGATGCGGTTGTTAAGTGGATGTGTGGATATGCTAAGTTAGATAAAATTAAGAATCATGTTTTGAGAGAGGCTAGAGAGAGTGCATTCATCTTTGCAAAGATGCGTGAAAATAAATTGATAATGCATATAAGAAGGATGGAAAGTGTTATAGTTGACGAAAAGAGAAGTTGTAGTAGCCCTAAGAAAACGTGGGAGCAGCAAATTCGAAATGACATGAGAGATTTGCATCTCTTTGATAATACTAGACTTTGGTTAGTCACTTACATCTACACCTATACCTTGTTTATTGTTTTAGTCTTTATGATAGCTTTAATATTTCTTTAATCATATTGTTAGCCTCATATTTTATCTTAGCTTGCTTTTTACTGTTTTTTGTCTTATCTTGTCTTACTTTGTTTTTCTTTACAGATTTTTCTTAAATTGAGGAACAATTTAACCGCATATGATGATAATGATGTATAGATGACTAGTATGCTCTTTGTACCTTAGAATTCCATCATATAACTCAAATTATATGAACACTTTTATGTTTCAAAATCGAAGGGAAAAAAGATGAGTAGTATATGGTCCTTAGCTCTCTTTTATGTTTGTGTTAGGAGCAGTTTGTATAATTGTATTGTTTTTGAACGACAGCTGTATTTGAAATCTGTGATGTGATTTGGTCATTTGGTGTATGCATAATGATTGATTGGGTTGCATTGTGCTTTCGGCCATTTCAATTTACAACCAACTATAAGCAGCCTTCACGTTTGAGTTTTACTCTTTCCCTGTTACTTCATGAAACATACGACTACCAACGAACTTTTGGTCAACTTCCTTGTACTTTTTTATTAGAAAAGGCTCCACTAAATTGAGTATTTCAAACTTTAAACCCATCAAAATATACTTCATCTTTTACTTTGAGATTGCTTCTCAAAGAACAATATAAGGATTAAGAAACCCAAGTGAGTGGGTAATTTAGTGGGATATTTTAGGTAGTATCCTATCTTTTAGGGGGATAATTATAAATTTAGTGAAATATTTAAATATTATAGGTGAAGTCATACTCAAAAATAGTTTTAGGGTAAATTCAGTGAAATAAACTAAAATAGTAAATGAGGCAAAAGGAAAAAAAAAAAATTAAAACTAGATATGAGCATCTTTATCTTACATTGATAAATCAAAAGAGATTTTTAGAATTTCGCTACTCTTGTGAGAGACCGTCTCTCAAAGAGACAACCTCAAAACAAAATGTCCACACTCTTATTTTCTTTTTGATTTGTATTAATTAGGCTATTTAATTTATATATTTAATACCTCAT
The DNA here is from genome assembly GCF_026212465.1 of Amaranthus tricolor. Classification (NCBI taxonomy): domain Eukaryota; kingdom Viridiplantae; phylum Streptophyta; class Magnoliopsida; order Caryophyllales; family Amaranthaceae; genus Amaranthus; species Amaranthus tricolor. Next base: position 11,046,414 of record NC_080063.1, on the reverse strand, counting down.
TCGGAGAGATCGTCTCTGACAACAATTTGTGTTTAGAAAAATATAGGGCTAATGGCTTAAGGTGAAAATATTTTAATCTTTTGAAGTGGAATCTAAAAGAGGACTTTCTCCATTATGGACATGTATAGCCGAGGCCCATTGTCAACGTTAACTTTTGTGACTTTTTTGTTGTTCTAACCAATATTTTTATGATAGACATGTAATAGAAATAATATTAACCTTGGAGCAACTTAGAATTTTAAAATTGTTCCATATGTTGTCATTTATTTATATGTAATAGAAATACTATTAATCAAAATTTCAAATTAAAATAGTTTTGAATTTGAATATATATACTTTTATTTTTTGGATTATATAATAAACTGAGTAGGAATGGACAAGAAAATCAAACCTGAAATCTTGCTTTGAAAACCTGTATTAGCTCTAGTTTCGATAAATTTCTTTTATTCTCGAGTAAGGCTAGAAAATCTACTAAATGGAGAATGAGAAAAGAAAAAATCTTAATTCATTCCTATACTTGGGAGTTGGGGATAATCAAATCTTCATCTCTTTAAGTAGACCGAAAAGTCTTAATTAGATTATTTACTTTGTAATAATTCATTTTATTGCTTTGTATATAAGAAAATTTCAATGAGAATTAAGGAAACTAATTAATTACATAAAATAGAGATTACTATATTAAAATATTTATAATATATGCTAAAAATTAAATAATATCTCAAAGATATTATAATTTTTTTTATTCTTCAACTATAAGGTCAACCTACGATTTTAAATTTGACAAAATTTACAATAAAATGTTAAGTTGGAGGAATAAGGTTCCCAACATGGCAACATATATCTCTGTGTTATAAATTTAAATTTTTATTTAAAATGGTTATTAGTTTGATACAATTTACATCTTGTAAAATTCAATTCAAATCGCCAATTAAAAAATTAAAATTTTTAAACATAAAAATAATTGATGTATGAGATAGTCTAACTGTCTAATAATAATATTGCGTGATAACCTAATTTATGTTTTTAAAGTAATAAATCAAACTAAAAATGTAAAATTGCAATTTGGGCTGTAATTACAGTGGTGTCAAAGACTACCAACGGAAGAACTATTGGTCTACTATAAATACACAATTTTTTTAACTAAGATGGTCATATGGTGAATTCATACTTATTAGGCTCATACATATATATTTAGTATGTTAAAATATTTGTTTATAATTTTTAAGTGATCATCAGAGTAACTCATAAATATAATGAGTTAGGTCAAAAACAATTCATTCAGCAAGGAGTCCCAACTCCCAATAGGAAACGTGATGGATCAAAGCAGCCATTTTTGTTGAAACAATTCTCCATTGACATGATTCATTATGAGATAGTTTTAAACTACACTTAACAAACCAATTAAATTAATTTTAAACTTTGTTTTTGTACTTAAAATACATATACTAGTAATTAAATGTTTGTATTATCGCTTTGGATCTTAAAATTACATTTTAAAATTCTAAACATTCAATTTAGCAGTTAAAATAATAACTTTATGACATGTATTATCGTAAGACAGTTTTATACAATACATGCTTTGATTGGAGTACAGATAAGAAATCACATGCTGGGTAATCAGAGAAATGCGACATGCCAGGCAAATACGCAATACCTGGGGCCTTGGTTTTAGGTTTTGATACTTAGTATTTATTGGGCCGGCCACGCTGGGCTACTTAGCCCATATCTTTTCCTTCCCAAATCCCAACATTCATAACTGAAAGGCTGACCATATCTCTAACCAATTGAGCTAATAGGCCACATTAATCTATAAGTTATTATTATTAGTATTAGTATTATTATTATTATTTTCAAAAAAGCAAAAAAAAAAAAAAAAAAAAAAAAACTGAGTCGCCCAAAATTGGGCGACTGAACCATGGTTCAATCGCCCAGTTTTGGGCGACTGGACCCCGGTTCAATCGCCCAATTTTGGGCGACTCAATTTTTTTTTTTTTTCTTTTTGGAAAATAATAATAATAATATTATTATTATTATTATTATTAATTTTATTATTATTATTATTATTATTATTATTATTATTATTATTATTATTATTATTATTATTATTATTATTATTATTATTATAAATAAGAAATTTGAAATGAGTGGCAAAATTGTAATTTTTTAAAAATCAGGGGCAAATTCGTAATTTCATTTGGAGGGGGGTGACGATAAAATGAAAAGGGTGGCGAAATTTAAGGATCGGGTTTCTTTATACTATTTATATTCACAAAATGTCAGATGAAACGTATGAGGTGAGGGTAATTCAATTGGGCTGACTCTAAGTACAACTTTAAAGTAATTACTTACGACCATAAAAATTATTGCTTATAATACTAAAGTGATTATTTATAATCTTAGGGAGTTAGAGTTATTATTATAGTTTTAAAGTGATCACGTTTAGTAAAAATGATCAAAGTAATCACTTACAATTTAATTTGATAATACAGAATAATCGACTAATTGTATAAGCTTTTCTCATAGAGAGACGATCTTATTGAAAATTTGCTATTTAAATTTGCAAGTAAATTTAGGGTTTGTTTGGAGGTCCTTAGGATAAGAATTGAAAGTTTGAGGAGGAAATTGATTTGTCCCTTATTTGTTGGAAGAGATTAAAACTTTGGGTGACTAACATAAGCTTAGCTGTATAATTGAGAAAAAACAAATTGTCGTGAGAGACGATCTCTCAGAGAGTCGCATTAAATACATGGTTACATAACCTAATAAATACAAATTGAAGAGAAAATAAGAATGTGGGTTTCTTGTTTTGAGGTTGTCTCTTTGAGAAACGGTCTCTCACAAAAATAGTTGTTTGGAGGGATATTTATGAATAATCATGAGTGTGAAGTTTCTGATAGAGGTAGAAAAACATCAATATTGTTAGCTTTGTAACTTAACGTAACTATATTCCTTGTAAATTATTTTTTAAAAATTTGACATTTGCATCATATATTTTATTAAAAACATTTCCTCATGTTAACCTGAAGTAGAAAGTTTTGTTTAAAAAAAAATAATTTTCCACACGTGACGTTTTGATTAGTTCATAGTATTTTGTATTAATTAAAAAATATAAAAATTAACTTAATTAAAAACTAAAAATAAATAAGAAAAAAAGGTGCGCCACCCCATCCTTTCAGTCTCCTCTCCTTAATTCATCTTTATCACTAACCTTGATCGCCAAATTAAAGATTTCAGTTTAATTAAAATAAAAGAAATTCTTAATATTAACAACCAATTTCAAGAAAATGTGAATGGTAGCAATTTTTTAAGTTTTTTTTTTTTTTTTTTTTTTTTTTTTTTTTTTGCACTTAGTAAAAATAAGGTTTTAAATTTAAAAGAGTCATAGCACAATCTGTTAAAATGTAGTATATTTTGTTAACTTTGGGTTTTTTTTAGTTTTATCATTAAAAGAATAAATTTTTAAAAAACATTAAAAACAAAACCTTCATCAACCCATCCTAACCCCCCCTCCCCCCCAAACCTTCTCAAACACCATTGCCCCACCCCTTTCCTGCATTGGTGCACAACCCTCCTTTCTCCTACCATGTGCAACCAGTAGGAAAATGCATAAAGCGGAATTGTAAGAAACTATTTCTTAACATCCAAACAGAATCGCATGCATATCATAATATGAATTATCAAATAAAGTAGAATATCATACCCTTGATGCATAAATTTCACGGTATATAATCGAATAAGAAATACCAAAATAGAGATAATAAAACGTCAAATGTCGTTCCTCTAATGTTGGTCCACAAGCATCGAACGGACCACCACGCATGCTAGTGCGGAATGAGAGAACTCATTTTCTCATTACTTTTTAGGTGGAAAATATGTAGAGAATACTCGAATGTTGTGTTGTAGAAATGAGATGAACAAGTGCACTATTTATACACTTTTCATCACCTTTTCAATTCCACAAATGGAGATTACAAACACTAACGATAATTTAAATGTGTGGTTTAATTCTCAATCAAACACACCATCAATACATGCAATAAACTCCTAATACTTAAGTGTTCTATGAGCATCTTATGTTCTTGGTGCCAATATGTACCTGATCAATTACATATATGTGTGACCTTATAGGGCCCGATTATAATACTAGTAAACTAATCATATTTAGATACAGATCATAGTTGGTTTCTAGCAAAGCACTATTGAAATGAAAGCCTCAAAGAGATTCAATAAAGAAAAACAATATGAGAATTAAAGCAAAATATGAACACAAGTGTTTATGAGGTATCTTAGATACCTCTCCCTCAAATATAGTTTTATTAGATTGAAATTCAACAATTACAATGTAATAAACCTCCCTTATCTTGATAACAATCTCTCAAGATCACAAATACTAATTCTATGAATAACACTCTCAGGTTTCTTTCAAAGAAATAACCCTCTCAACATTATGTGTTTTTGATGGTCATCTTTGTTCTATGAATGATACTCCCTTTTATAGTGGAAGGTAAGTATCATTCTCAGAACCTCTCAATTACTCACCATAAAGCACATTTTAACACCTCAATTAATTATGACAATAAACATTACAATAAACAATAGAGTAATGCACCACATTATTGCACAATCACTTCAAATTCTGACCAAAACAGAATCTAATGTTGACTGCTCAACTACTGCTCGATCGAGCCACTACCTCGCTCGATCGAGCGAGCTTCCAGTGAAGCTACTGTCTTATTCTGCACATTCTGCTCGACCAACACTTCCGCTCAACCGATCGAGCAACCCCATATTAGGTTGAGTGAGCTTCAGATATCCTCTTTTTTTGTTGCTTCGACCAAGCAACCAACATCAAACAATTCAAACCTTAAACCACCCATATAGACACATCTTTATCGACCCTCTCCAAAGTACAAGACAAAACATGTTAAATTATATGTTTAAAGTTAACCTCATCATTAAGATTATTGACACTTGCTTTAACAACTATGACCACCTAAAATAATCGAATGTATTTTATCTCCATAATTTTTCCTGTTTATATATAGTAATTACACTTGATCAATAGACAACCCCTCTTCATGAGTACATCATCGGGGCTTCGTCATCCTCAATGACTTTAAGATACCCCAAATTCATCTTCATGAATATAATTATTATCATCATACCCAATGTACATATCCCACTTATAGAAATCTTCATGAATACAACATTTTAAAAAAACTTATTTTTGTTTTTAACTGATAACTTTTTTATGAATCGAAATTCAAATACTAAGAGTTGAAAACTATATTTTGACCCAAAATTAAAGGAAGACTAATATTAAAATTTTAACGAAATTTAACATAATATTTTAGATAATAAAAATAAAATATTAAATTCAACCGACTCAAAATATACAATGACCTACAGTTTTGACATGTATATATGATCCACTTGTGAAAAGTTCGTACTTAAAAGTATGTATATATATATTTAATTTTTTAATTTTTACGTTATTTAATCATTATCACTATAATAGTACTCCCTTTTATTCACCTTAGGTGTCCCATTTACTTTTGAGATACTATTTATTTATCACTTTTAAATTGCATTTTATTATTAATCTATAAGTTAAAACATAGTCATGTGGGATCTTATTTGATTCATTTTGATGTAAAAATTATTAGTATCAACTTTTTATACTTTTTACATTAAATAGAGTGCATAAAGAAAATGGGAATAGGAGGGAGTATTTAATATATTCCGCGTATAAAATATGTATACCAAGGTTAATTAAATGGAACCCACAAAATGCATCAAAGAAAAGGCTACGATTACACTGGCAATTCCTAGGCAGTAGGCAGTCATATCTCAGGTTTCATGATCTAGCTGTGTAAACACGTCTTACGTATAGTCAGATAATGACACTGCACCAAACATAAAAGCTAGTATTCATCTGATACATAAATTTCTCATACATTCTACGATCTTCATGACGTGTTCTTCGTATTTCTTTCAAGTTAATGACATCGCGTATTATATACTTCTTTTAATCTGAAATAATCGTTATATTATACATAATCATACTATTTATCTTTTAAACTTATATTTATATATTAGGGATAATATGTAAGAAGAAATATAGTCAAGTGAAGATCTTGTTTGAATCGTCTAATCGTATACTTTTATTATATTAAATTTTTATAATTTTAATTAAGAATGATTTAAGATATAAATAATCAACATTACGCATTGAATTACGTAAAAGTAATACATAGTAAGTATAATGGAATTGAAGAAGTACATATCCCAAAATATTACTTTCTCATTTATTATGAAATTGACATAGTGACAAATAACATAAAAAATAAAAGGACGGAGAATAATAAAATTATATGGATATAATCACGAAAAACAAAAGGTGTGGTGTAAATGATTATTAAAGGATGTAATAAAAATAATATTATTCAAAACAAAAATATTATAAAATAAAATAGCATTAAAAAAATATTGGCATACTTAAGTGGACATATGGATAGAGGGAATATTACATAGTTATGGAAATCATATCATGCTAAACTGCACAATTTGTTATGTCTATAGTGCCTCGTGTCGAGATTATGTCTATAGTGCCTCGTGTCGAGAACAGTGTCGCTTCATGTCTTACTTTATTTAGCCACCCAATAATGAGATCTATACACTGCGTAACATGTGCCACTTCAAATTATATTAAGTAAATAATTGTTTGTAGATAGTTCTCTTCAATTTAGAGCAATTGTCTTATTTGTTTTTGACACTATTCATCAATTACTGTATATTTGCATTTTATTTGTAATCTATTAGTTAAAACGTAATCAAGAGACTCTTGTTTGACTTGTCTCAACGTGAATTTTATCAATAATAACTTTTTATACTCATAAAGTACGTGCAATTAGTAATATTTAGGATTTATAACTAGAGTGTAAAAAATCTAATGAAACATTTTGCTTTAAATTGGAGGGAGTATTTATTTAAATATTTTTCTATTTGTTTAAGTTATTTATTAAATGATTATATATATCTTTGTATTTAGATGTGAAGTAATAATGTTATAACTTGATAATTATATTCGTAATTATTTTGTAATTAGTAACTAAGAAAAAATAATAATTAAGAAATTATAAATAAAATTCAATAATTCGAAAATACCTCATTTTATTTATTCATCAATAAATATGTAGAACTATTAAATAGTAATACAACTTGAAATTTGAAATTTGGAAAAAAAAAAAAAGGAACAGAAGTGTTTGTGGGCCTTGTATGTGGAGCTTGCGGGCCATTATCGTGTCATAGGTTGTGCATGTGAGGCGTTCTTTATAGGTAAAAATAAGTTTGCGGCAGCCGAGTAGGTGTGACTTCCGGACTGGCCTACAATAAAAAATATTCTTCTTTCTTTCATAGAAAAATTTAATTTTTTTTTAAAAAAAAGAGTTACTAAAAA